>NC_042970.1:56951263-57086263 GCF_901001165.1 Salmo trutta | reverse complement strand
CTCCCCCTTTAAATAAAGGACAAACTGCGGCTGCCTTCCAAGCAATGGGAACCTCCCCAGAAAGGAGAGACTGGTTAAAAAGGTTGGAAATAGGCTTTGCGATGATAGGAGCAGCAACCTTAAAGAAGAAAAGGTGTAAACCATCTGACCCAGATGTTTTTTTGGGGTCAAGTTTAAGGAGTTCCTTTAGCACCTCGGACTCAGTGACTGCCTGAAGGGAGAAACTTTGTAGCGGGGCAGGGGGTAAAGAGGGAGAAGCATCGGGGATAGTCGCATTAGAAGGGGTAGAAGATGAGGAAATGTTGGATGAGGAAGGAGGCATGGCTGAGTCAAATAGGAATCCTGACTTAATAAAGTGGTGATTAATGAGCTCAGCCATGTGTTTTAACTTATGAAATCAAATTGATTCAGCTAAGAACTATATGTTTACTCAACTTAGAAATGCACAACCATGAAGTCAAATCAACTGAATCAGTTGTGATAACAAAAAAATGTCAAGTTAATTATAGATAACTACAATGAAAATCTGTGAAGTTATTTGGATTTTTACGAATTATCTTTGAAAGACAGGGTCCTGAAAAAGGGACATTTCTTTTCAACTTCAAACATAATTTCACCCATTGTTTTATCCAGAGATGGGCAGTATTTCTGAAACATGTTGATGGACAGTCCAAACAGGGAATTAAAGTTAAGGCGGGACTTAGCAGCTTCCAATGGCTGTGGATATGTAAACCTGATATCCCCAGGCATTGGCTGCATGCAGACACAATCTCTCACGTCAGCCCTCAAATTAAGTGGACACTTCTGATGACGTATCATGACGTCTGGCGAGTTTACACTTGCAGGAAGGAATTAATTTTAAATGGACCGCCCTTGCCCGGAAATTCATCACTCGTTCGTCCCGCGATGATTGTGTTTTCTGCCACCGTTTGCTTGTTGGTGCTTTATATGCGCTACAGTCAGGTATGATTGCATGTCTACTTATATTAACTATATAATTATTAATGTGCGCCTATATGATAGCTAGCAAATTAATTAGCTAACTAATGTTAGCCTGCCTAGCTGGAACTTCTGAAGAAGGATTTATTATTATTTCTACAATTTTGAAAAGCTAACCAAACAAACATAATTACTTTTACGAGACGTGTTTGTGCCGTCATGTGCATTAGTAGCACAATTTCTCACTTATTTACATTAGTTTTTACTTACACTTGTATGTTGACTTCTCCATATTGACGTTGAGGTTTTAAGTTTTGGTGGACTTTTCTTAGCGGATGTACAATCATCACAAATTGAATTATGGGGAGTTTCAGGCCCTGAAGTGAACATAATTGTACCCTCGCAAACTTAAATAATACACGCAAAACACCAGTCTCAACGTCAACAGTGAAGAGGCGACTCCAGGATGCTGGCCTTCTTTGGCAGAGTTGCAAAGAAAAAGCCAAATCTCAGACTGGCCAATAAAAATAAAGATTAAGATGGGCAAAAGAACACAGACACTGGACAGAGGAACTCTTTCTAGAAGGCCAGCATCCCGGAGTCGCCTCTTTGCTGTTGACTTTGAGACTGATGTTTTGTGGGTACTTTTTAATGAAGCTGCCTCACAGTTGACTGGTGAGGCATCTGTTTCTCAAACTAGACATTCTAATGTACTTGTCCTTATGCACAGTTGTGCCCCAGGGCCTCCCACTCCTCTTTCTATTCTGGTTAGAGCCAGTTTGCGCTGTTCTGTGAAGGGAGAATAACACAACGTTGTACGAGATCTTCAGTTTCTTGGCAATTTCTCACATTGAATAGCCTTCATTTCAAGAATAGACTGACGAGTTTCAGAAGAAAGTGCTTTGTTTCTGGTCATTTTGAGCCTCTAATTGAACCCACAAATGCTGATTCTCCAGATACTCAACTAGTCTAAAGAAGGCCAGTTTTACTGATTCTTTATTCAGCACAACAGTTTTCAGCTGTGCTAACATAATTGCAAAAGGGTTTTCTAATGATCAATTAGCCTTTTAAAATTATAAACTCGGATTAGCTAACACAACGTGCCATTGGAACACAGGAGTGATAGTTGCTGATAATGGGCCTCTGTACACCTATGTAGATATTCCATAAAACATCTGCCATTTCCAGCTACAATAGTCATTTAGAACATTAACAATGTCTACACTGTATTTTTGATCAATTAGATGTTATTTTAATGGACTAAAAATGTGCTTTTCTTTCAAAAACAAGGACATTTCTAAGTGACCCCAAACTTTTGAATGGTAGTGTATATATTTATGCATTCTTTTTACTCTGGGAATGCATCAAAGTCAGATCACTAGGAACTCAGTTTGCAATAACTGAACTACACTTAGTGCACAAAACATTAGGAACACCTTCCTAATATTGAGTTGCACTCTCTTTTGCCCTTAGAACAGCCTCAATTTGTCGTGACATGAACTCTACAAGGTGTCGAAAGCGTACCACAGGGTTGCTGGCCCATTATGACTCCAATGCTTCCCACAGTTGTGTCAAGTTGGCTGGTAGTGGATCTCTACTCCAAATAGCTCGTTCCATCTCACCCCACAGATGCTCAATTGGATTGAGATCTGGTGACTGGGATTCACTGAATTCACTGAAGCTGAATTCACTGACATGTTTGTGGAACCATTCCTGGATCCTAGCCTATCCTGGACATTATCCTGCTGAAAAAAAACTATTTGCAGATGGATATACTACTGCCATGAAGGGATGCACCTGATTGGCAATTGATGTTCAGATATGTCACATTAAAATATAATGTTGACGCGCAGCAATAGCAAAATGAATGCATGTACTCTGTAGTCCTCCCATCAGCATGAAAAAGCATGAACCGGGGTTCATCAGACCAGGCAATGTTTTCCTAATTTTCCAATGTTTTCGTTCCTTTGCCCACTGCAAACACATTTTCTTATTTTTTGCTGAAAGAAGTGTAACTCTGTAAGGTCGTAGGCTGCCATTCTCCATTTGTGTCAAGGTACGACGAGTTGTGTATTCTTTTACGTGTCTTTGGGCACCAATGTTGTACTGGACTGTCAGTTGACTAACTGTACCCCATCTGTTTCTCTGCACAATTCATGTCAGCCTCATTTGTCTTCTTTCATCAATGATCAATTTTTGACATTGGCCTGCTGTTGGCTTGATGTCCTTTGGGTGGTGAACCATTCCTGATACACACAGGAAACTGTGAAAACCCAACAGCGTTGCAGTTCTTGACACACTCAAATAGGTGCACCTGGCACCTACTAACATACCCCGTTCAAAGGCACTTAAATATTTTGTCTTGCCCATTCACCCTCAGAATGGCACACATACACAATCCATAACTCAATGCTTAAAAACCCTTCGTTAAACTGTCTGCTCCCCTTCATCTACACTGATTGAAGGGGATTTGACAGGTGACATCAATAAGGGATCATAGCTTTCACCTGGATTCACCTGCTCAATCGGTCTCATGGAATGGTGTTTCTAATGTTTTGTACACAGTGCACTTCCACTGTATGTATTTTGCAAGTATAAAGAAGGTATTCTAAGATGTGCAACACTCAGGAAAGCACACCTTCCACCTTGAGCCAGGTGTTGAAAATGAACAGCCTAATGACTGATGATAAAGAGGAATATGTAAAGGAATCCCTACAAAGGCAAAACACAGTAACTACGAATTTGATCAAAAGTCTTTGATCTGCTTTAATGTTCAGCTATATTATCTGAATAATGCGGTATTTAGTTTCCTGACACAAGAACAAGCCAGTTGATCAGAATATATATAATATAATGGAGTATCAGAAATGGCTGTCTGTCTAGACAGAAAAATACTTTGAAGTCTGATTTTGCAGTAAAGAAATGATGTATACTGCTCAAAAAAATAAAGGGAACACTTAAACAACACAATGTAGCTCCAAGTCAATCACACTTCTGTGAAATCAAACTGTCCACTTAGGAAGCAACACTGATTGACAATAAATGTCACATGCTGTTGTGCAAATGGAATAGACAACAGGTGGAAATTATAGGCAATAAGCAAGACACCCCCAATAAAGGAGTGGTTCAGCAGGTGGTGACCACAGACCACTTCTCAGTTCCTATGCTTCCTGGCTGATGTTTTGGTCACTTTTGAATGCTGGTGGTGCTTTCACTCTAGTGGTAGCATGAGACGGAGTCTACAACCCACACAAGTGGCTCAGGTAGTGCAGCTTATCCAGGATGGCACATCAATGCGAGCTGTGTCAAGAAGGTTTGCTGTGTCTGTCAGCGTAGTGTCCAGAGCATGGAGGCGCTACCAGGAGACAGGCCAGTACATCAGGAGACATGGAGGAGGCCGCAGGAGGGCAACAACCCAGCAGCAGGACCGCTACCTCCGCCTTTGTGCAAGGAGGAGCAGGAGGAGCACTGCCAGAGCCCTGCAAAATGACCTCCAGCAGGCCACAAATGTGCATGTGTCTGCTCAAACGGTCAGAAACAGACTCCATGAGGGTGGTATGAGGGCCCGACGTCCACAGGTGGGGTTGTGCTTACAGCCCAACACCGTTCACACTGAGCACGTGACAGACGTGACAGAGTCTGGAGACACCGTGGAGAACGTTCTGCTGCCTGCAACATCCTCCAGCATGACCGGTTTGGCGGTGGTTCAGTCATGGTGTGGGGTGGCATTTCTTTGGGGGGGCCACACAGCCCTCCATGTGCTCGCCAGAGGTAGCCTGACTGCCATTAGGTACCGAGATGAGATCCTCAGACCCCTTGTGAGACCATATGCTGGTGCGGTTGGCCCTGGGTTCCTCCTAATGCAAGACAATGCTAGACCTCATGTGGCTGGAGTGTGTCAGCAGTTCCTGCAAGAGGAAGGCATTGATGCTATGGACTGGCCCGCCCGTTCCCCAGACCTGAATCCAATTGAGCACATCTGGGACATCATGTCTCACTCCATCCACCAACGCCACATTGCACCACAGACTGTCCAGGAGTTGGCGGATGCTTTAGTCCAGGTCTGGGAGGAGATCCCTCAGGAAACCATCCGCCACCTCATCAGGAGCATGCCCAGGCGTTGTAGGGAGGTTATACAGGCACGTGGAGGCTACACACACTACTGAACCTCATTTTGACTTGTTTTAAGGACATTACATCAAAGTTGAATCAGCCTGTAGTGTGGTTTTCCACTTTAATTTTGAGTGTGACTCCAAATCCAGACCTCCATGGGTTGATAAATTGGATTTCCATTGATTCTTTTTGTGTGATTTTGTTGTCAGCACATTCAACTATGTAAAGAAAAAAATGTTTAATAAGATGATTTCATTCATTCAGATCTAGGATGTGTTGTTTAAGTGTTCCCTTTTATTTTTTTGAGCAGTGTAGTTCCCGCACTTGGCCTTCGTAGGGTGGATTTAGGCCTACTAGAAAATATTTTGTATGATTAAAGTGGGTAATAGTTATTTAAACTGACTGGGGCACTGGGTGTGAGGAGTCAGAGATATACGCTTTTGACCATTCATTCCCTTGTGTGATGTTCGTGTTGAATGTGTGTGTATACTTTAAAGAGAGAACGTGAGTTTGTGTTTGAACTCATAGTCCCGTTTGATAAACAGATCAAATGTAACGGGACTACGATAAGCAATCACTCCTATTCAGTGGTGTAAAGTACTTAAGTAGTTTTTTGTTGTATCTGTACTTTACTTTACTATTTATATTTTTGACAACTTTTACTTCACTACATTCCTAAAGAAAATATTGCACTTTTTACTCCATACATTTTCCCTGACACCCAAAGTACTCATTACATTTTGAATGCTTAGCAGGACAGGAAAATGGTCAAATTTACGCACTTATCAAGAGAACACATGGTCGTCCCTTCTGCCTCTGGCCTAGATAACTCACTAAACACAAATGCATCTTTTGTAAATAATGTTGGAGTGTGCCCCTTGCTATGTGTACATTTTAAAAGCAAGCAAATGGTGCCATCTGCTTTGCTTAAATATAAGGATTTTTTAATTATTTAAACTGTTACTTTTGATATTTAAGTATATTTTAGAAATTACATTTCATTTTGATACTTAATTAAGTATATTTAAAAAAAAATTATGAAAAAAAAAAGTATGTTTAAAACCAAAACTTTTAGACTTTTACTGAAGTAGTATTTTACTGGCTGACTCACTTTTACTTGAGTAACTTTCTATTAAGGTATCTATACTTTTACTCAAGTATGACAATTGGGTACTTTTTCCACCACTGCTCCTATTGATGTTTTTCTCGTGGTACCACCTTACCACGCTTAAATCTCTGATTTGCACATTGCAGATGTAACAGTATAGCTTCCGTCCCTGTCCTCGCCCCAACCAGGGACCCTCTGCACACGTCGACAACAGCCACCCTCGAAGCAGCGTTACCCATCGCTCCACAAAAGCCACGGCCCTTGCAGAGCAAGGGGAACAACTACTTCATAGATTCTATCCATGTAATTGCTTGATTTCTAGATATATACCTGATGTTACCAGTGAATGCAGTTTTTGTGAACTAGAAACTGAATCTATTGAACACTTATTCTGCCCTTGTTTATATAGTGAAGTGTTCTGGACTGATGTAAAACTATATCTGATGTAAAACTACTATAAAACGTATCTTCAAATTGCATACAACCATTGAAATTTCTAAGTTTGACATTATTTTACTACACTGATTCCGCAATTGAACGTGAGTATGTCATAAATCCTAAATTATTAGGAACATTTTTCATACACAAACCATAATTTATGAAGAAAAAGCCCCTTTTCTTATTTTTTTTAATCTGATTTGGAAAACTATTTAGAGTCATTAAAACGTATACTCAACAAAATGTCCAAAAAATGTATTCACTACATGTCTGTATTTGAATTGATATAATGTGGATTATTTATTTATTTATTTTTCCTAATTTCTTTGTGGAATCTCTCTGGCTGTTATGTTTATGTTTTGCATGTTACTGTTAATAATACATATATAAAAAATACTTCAAGGTCTCAGAGCGAGTGATGTCACCGATTGAAACGCTATCACGCTTTCGAGCACACTGACTGCATCATTGCGTTTTGATACACCAGAAGTACATTCATTTCCAATGGAACGCTGCGTTTGCCTTGCAGCATTGCGTTGCAGTTGCAATGCGTTCTGTGTGGTGCATACGTTCGATTTATCAAATGTATGCATCAAATTGTATGCGTAGACTTGACAGAAAGTAGCAAAATGTGAATGTTGAATTTTTGTTGCACACATATCCAGTAAAAAAATGTGGGATTACATAATAAAAACAGTTTCATTGCATAATTTCTTTAAATGTTTTATTCATTTATTTTCCAAGTATATTATTTATTCGATGACATCCACAATTTAATTGTGAGAGCCTATAATATAATTTCCCTCCAAAATGCAGTTTTGGAGCGAAATGCAATAATAAATAGTCAAGATCGCAGAGTAGGCTATTTCAACAATGAGACCAACGTTGAGGAAGGTGGTCTTGATCGCGCTGTTGGGCCGGGACCAGCCCCGCCGAAAGCGCAGGTCTGTGTGGGTCCAGAGATGGTTAAAGTCCCGAAAACAGGCAGGAGAGTTCCACCATCTCATTCAAGAGCTTCGACTGTTTGGAGAGGAATTCCGAAGTTACTTTCGTCTGGACCGAAGCCAGTTTGATCACCTGCTCCAGATGGTCAGAGCCAGGATCGCCCGGATGGATACCAACTACCGGGAGTCCATCAGCCCAGTTGAACGCCTGGCGATTTGTCTCTGGTAAGCTACATTCTAGTACATTTGACTGATATTTGATACATTGTTTTTATGTGCAACCTAGCTAGCTAAAGGGCGCTCTAGTTAATAGTCCCTATTTTACATCAGATGTACTTTTACAGAATGTCCATTAGGACTATAACTTTTCCCAAAGTTTGTTTATAATCCTTTTTTTAATTATGCAATGTTACCAAATGAAAAGAAAGTTGAGGTGCCTTCTGCCGCTTATGAAGGTAGGCTAGTCTTCTCCAGGACCCATTGTTGTTCAAGACAGTTACAGTCATTCATTAAATTCTTTTCTCTTAGAGAAAAAGGTTCCAAAAGTGTCCTTCTGCTTTCCCCATAGGATAACCATTTTTGATTCCAGGTATAACCCTTCGGGGAAAATGTTATTCATTGAACCCAATAGGGTTCTATTTGGAACCAAAAGGGGTACTACCTGGAACCAAAAAGGGATCTCCTATGGGGACAGCCGGAGAAGCCTTTTAAGTAGATAGTACCATTCTTTCTAAGAGTAGAGTTGGCCTGGGCTACAGTTTATTGATATAGTCATAGACTGAATTGTACTGTTTCAAGGCATTGTTAATGATGGTTGATGAGTATTACAATATAATTAGTAGAGCATAATAAACTGTAATGAGGTAGCTATATGAGTAGATATAATATGTGGGTGGAATTCAAGTTACACACAATATTGATCATTATTTTGAATTATATTTCAGATTCTTGGCGACAGGGGACTCCTACAGGACCATAGGATTCAGCTTCCGAGTTGGACGGTCCACGGTGGCAGGCATTGTCCCCTCTGTGGCACAAGCCATTTGGGACTGTCTGGTTGGTGAATACATGCCTGTCCCCAAGGAGGAAGACTGGAGGGCCATCGCTGCCGAGTTCCTGGAGAGGTGGAATTTCCCCAACCATCTTGGCTCCATTGACGGGAAATATGTAGTAATCCAGGCTCCACCGTGCTCAGGTTCGCAATTCTACAACTACAAGGGTACATATTCAGTTGTACTCTTGGCTGTAGTAGATGCCATCTACTGTTTCCGTGTTGTCGATGTTGGTGCTTACGTCAAGGGAAGAGATGGCGGGACCCTCCGGGACTCTGCCTTCGGCCAGGCACTTCAGGATGGCACCCTGGAGATTCCACCACCTGCATCACTCCCTGGGGCTGAAGACCTGGGACCTGTTCCCCACGTCTTCATCGGTGACGAGGCCTTCCCTTTAAGACCCAAGCTCATGAGGCCCTACGCTGGACGCCAGCTGCCATTGCCAAAGCCTGTAAGGATCTTTAACAAACGACTGTCCAGGGCAAGGTTAGTTGTTGAATGCACCTTTGGGATTCTGGCAGCCCGGTGGAGAATGTATCGGAGAGTGCCCGGTGGAGAATGTATCGGAGAGTGCTTGGTCTCAGCCCCTCAAATGTCGATGCCTACGTGAAGGCCACATGTGTTCTCTACTGCGGAGGTCATTCCAGGAGCTGCTCCGGATGGAGATGGGCACGCCAAATGGTCACCTACCTGACGTCACCAGGGCATCTGCCAACAACGCCCCCAGACAAGCACTCCAGGTGAGGGAGAAGCTGACCACCTACTTCTCATCGCCAGCAGGTGAAGTCCCATGGCAGTATGCCGTGGAGTGAAACAGCTCTTTTAAGAGCCCCATAACATAAAGGTTATTTTAAGAACCATCCACCATTGTCCATAAAATTGCATTTTTTCCCCAGATTACTTTATGTATCATTGTCTCTCTTCATTTGGAAGATATATTTAAGTGACATTTGGGAGTAAAGACCACACCTTAAGGTTGTAATTGCAATGGCATTTTGGACATTTCTTGTCAATGTCACAACTGTTTACAGATTTACATGCCTTGGGGTGCCATGTTTCAGTTTTGTGTTTTTCGTAGCAGTAGGCCGAACGACATGTGCGTTGACAATCCGCACAGGGTGTTAGGTTTAAGGGTTGCATCGAACACGTTTCATCCAGACATACTGAACAGTTATAACGACAAGAGTCGTTATATGTATGACAGGCTGGACACACATAAGGTGCTCCTAAAAACACTGTGATGTTGGTAATAGCATAATAATGGTCGTTTTGTGGGTTGTTTTGGAATTTCAAGAGAGCTGCATTAGCTCTACTGGGGTACAAAACCACAATCTTGATGTTCAGAAAGTTTTCAAATTTGACTATGTCAAGAGAAAGCCACCGCATCCTGTATACCTAGACCCACGGCAATTTGGAGCTCTCTAGCCTTTTGTAACGCCGCTAGATCAGTACCTCCAGGGTTGAGTAAATGCGCTAGGCCTATTGCAAAGCATAGCTTATTACCAGGATTGTGAATGTTTATGAGATATGCCCTTTTATTGCTTATGATTTCTGATTGCATGAGACTATCAAGTTTCCTTCTCTGACCCCCTCCACCCAGGGGTTGACGTATTATTTGTACTACAAGCTTGAGGGTCCTATCGGCTATGATGGATAAATTTGATTGAACAAGTCGTTCCAGCAGGGCTATAAATTGTTCAAGATCTGCGGCACCATTGGGTAAAACAAGAGATACAGTGTTTTGCATGCTATCTCCACAAATTTCAAGCTGTAAGACATCACGAGGTTCGCCATAATCTGTTGCCCTGTCTAACAGTTCGTTCAGATTATCCAGTATCATCACATAAAAAAACGCATAGTCAAGATTCTGATTCAGCCATATGAAATTGAAAAACTGTCGAATCTCTGTATTGCTGAATTTATTTCGGTACACAACCCGGACACTCTATCAAGACCATCTCCCCCCTGATTTATTAGACAATTTTCCAATTCCTCAAAAACATTGTATTGCGTTTCAGACTCTTCGAACCTGGGAGATAATGGCGGGGTCTGTATGTAGGTCCGGTGTAGAAGATCTTATGCTCTCATTCATTTGATTAATTAAGGATATGAGTGTATCAGGGATTTGGGATAACAGGTTTTCATCTGTCGTCCCAGCCTCATTCATATGATTAATTAAGGTTATGAGTTCGGCGGGAATCTGTGATAACAGGTTTTCATCTATCGGAATTATGTCCCAGCCTCATTCATTTGGTTAATTAAGGCTTAGAGTTCGGGCGGGATCTGCGTTAACAGATTCTCAACTGTCTGAATTATGTCTGTTGGCTCATCCATGTTACATATAGGTTTTTAGCGCCTGTATTGGCATTTTTTTATCAGATTGTTGTTTAACGATAAAGTTCTCCTTAATGCAACTGCTGTGTCAGATTTCAAAAAAGCTTTACGGCGAAAGCACACCATGCGATAATCTGAGTACAGCGCTCAGCCACCAAAACAAGACATACAGATACCCGCCATGTTGTGGAGTCAACAAAAGTCAGAAATAGCGTTATAAATATTCACTTACGTTTCATGATCTTCATCGAAATGCACTCCCAGGAATCCCAGTTCCACAAAACATGTTCGTTTTGTTCGATAAAGTTCATCTTTATGTCCAAATACCTCCTTTTTGTTCGTGAGTTTAGTTCACTAATCCAAATGCACAAAGCGCGGGCACTAAGTCCAGACAAAAAGTTAAATTAAAGTTCGTAGAAACATGTCAAACGATGTAACACGCTAGTTTTAACCGCCTTTGAGCCAGTGGATTACTGAACAAAACAATCTTTAGGATGTTTTTATCATAAATCTTCAATAATATTCCAACTGGACAATTCCGTTATTAGAAAGGAAAGGGAATGGAGCTCGCGCTCACGGCCACACGCGATAAACAACTCATGGCTTTCAGCTGAGCCACATGCTTTGAGTGGTCTTATTCTCTCCCCTTTCACAATAGAAGCCTGAAACAACTTTCTAAAGACTGTTGACATCTAGTGGAAGCCTTAGGAAGTGCAATCTGACCCCATATACACTGGATATTGGATAGGCAATCACTTGAAAAACTACAAACCTCATATTTCCCACTTCCTGGTTGGATTTTTCTCAGGTTTTCGCCTGCCATATGAGTTCTGTTATACTCACAGACATCATTCAGTTTTAGAAATTTCAGAGTGTTTTCTATCCAAATCTACTAATAATATGCATATTTTAGCTTCTGGGTCTGAGTAGCAGGCAGTTTACTCTGGGCACCTTATTCATCCAAGCTACTCAATACTGCCCCCCGTTCCCAAAGAAGTTAAACAGCCATCACTAACATTGAGTTGCTGCTGTCAACATACTGACTCATCTCTAGCCACTTTATCAATAAAAAATCTTATGTAATAAATGCATCACTAGTTACGTTAAACAATGCCACTTTATATAATGTTTACATACTCAACATTAATCATCTCATATGTATATACTGTACACTATACCATCTACTGCATCTTGCCTATGCTGTTCGGCCATCGCTCATCCATATATTTTTATGTACATATTCTTATTCATTCCTTTACACTTGTGTGTATAAGGTAGTAGTTGTGGAATTGTTAGATTACTTGTTAGCCTTTCTGACGCAGGCGTTCCGCTAGCGACCCACCTCGACAACATCCGGTGAAATTGCAGAGCGCCAAATTCAAAATACAGAAACAGTCATAATAAACATTCATAGAAAATACAAGTGTTATACATCGGCTTAAAGATTAACTTCTTGTTAATCCAGACACTTTGTCAGATTTCAAAAAGGCTTTACGGTGAAAGCATACCATGCGATTATCTGAGGACAGCGCCCCGCTTACAAAACCATACAAACATTTTACAACCAAGTAAAGGAATTACAAAAGTCAGAAATATCGATAAAATGAATCACTTACCTTTGAAGATCTTCATATGGTTGCAGTCACAAGAGTCCCAGCTACACAATAAATGTTCGTTTTGTTCGATAAAGTCCCTCTTTATGTCTCAAAAACTCTGTTTTGTTGGCGCGTTTTGTTCAGTAATCCACTGGCTCAAAGGCGGTTAAAACATGCTGACGAATACATCCTAATAGTACCGGTAAAGTTCGTCGAAACATGTCAAGCGATGTTTATAATTAATCCTCAGGTTGTCAATTGTCTAAATAATCGATAATATTTCAACCGGACAATCGCGCATACCTAGAACACCAATAGGACCTTGTGCTTGGCTCTGCCCACCTTGCTTGTTCTGCCCACTATGACTAATTTGTTCCCATGGAAAACGTCAGGCTGTGGTCTATCTCAGTTTAGTTCTACATTTTTTTTGGTATAACTGTGTTATTCTCACTTACAAATGTAGTTCCTGTGTCAAACAATGTTCTTGCATTAGAAAATGGGGCATCATTTCTCTTGTGTTTCTCCGTTTGTGCATGAGAAATAAGATCTGCGGGGTGGGCTCACATTTCTGATTTGCAATACCTACAGTAAGCTTTTTTGTCATCTCCTGGGATGCTCATGATCCATTATACCCCATTCTCTTTCCTAGTCTTTGCAATATTTTGGCCCATATTTTGCCCATTTACCTGGCATACTGACAGTAGAATCGTGTATAGCCAGTAAACTAGCGTGTTAAATCGGTTTGATCCTCCGTCATCATCTCTGCACGTTGCTCCCTCTCTCCTCTGACTTCAACTTTCTGGCCAATGTTAGCTAGCTAGCTACACACACAGAGAGAAAGCACGTTGTTCGATCCTTTCTCCCTGTGAAACTGTTGGATGATTATTTCTCAGTTCCTGTCCTTTGCTGTGTTGGCTGTAATGATTGGTAGGACTGGGGGCGGTCAGGATACAAAGAACAAAGCAAAGAAGAATTTTGAGGGAGAAGTATGTAGTTAGCTAGCTAGTGCTTCTGTTCATTGTTGAATCTCACACTTGCCATTATTTGTGCGCATGCTCCTCTCCTCTCACTGATGTGACTCAGCTGAGCTACCTGCTGCAGCAGAAGCGCTCTCTGACGCAACAGTACTACACACACCCCTCCAGCCCGCCCTTCTATTTCAATGACTGTATGAAGCTCCTTCCCAGTCACCACTCACTCATTCAGCATCAGCAGCCTGTAGTTGTGGAAAAAGTACCCCATTTTCATGCTTGAATAAAAGTAAAGATACTTTAAAAGAAAACTCAAGTAAAAGTGACTTTCACTTTTACTTCAGTAAAATGCTACTTCAGTAAAATCCTAAAAGTATTTGATTTTAAATGTACTTAAGTGTCAAAAGTAAAAGTATAAATATTTTAAAATGTATTGTATTAAGCAAACCAGACAAAACAATTTTTTTGTTTTTGTTTACAGATAGCCATGGACACAATTCAACACTCAGACAAAATTTACAAATGAAGCATTTGTGTTTAGTGAGTCTTCCAGATCAGAGGCAGTAGGGATGACCAGGGATGTTCTCTTGATAAGTGCGTGAATTAGACCATTTTCCTGTCCTACTAAGCATTCAAAATGTAAAGAGTACTTTTGCTTGTCAAAATAACCGGTTTGCATTCCACAAGTTACCACCGGCTAAATCTATGATGTTAAAATTCCTATTTACTCTGTTCCATCTGACTGTCTCATCAGCCCGGCCAGTCAACTTATAAACTAAAAAGCATCTAGACATGGTCACATTTCCTTTAGACCAACATTTAGTTTTCAACAGCGGAGATTTGTGTAAACCTTGCGCTGTCTCTCTGACATTTGCAGCATTGTTTCAGTATTCAAATTCGATCTCCTGCTGTCCCATATGAACAATTCGGGACGAGACAGACAAGCAGGCAGCGTTTCTCAGCCAGTCGAAATCATGAATCAGCTGGCATAAATTTTAGCAGCTAGATTACAGTCTTTCCAGCTTCCGTTTGAAGTCATTGTTTTACTGTCGCTGTGTTGCTGGCAAGCTCCTCTGGACAACTGTCATCGTCATGTGTGTAGGTGACAAGGAAGTCAGGCGCAGGGGAAACCAACTTGTTTTAACTGGAGTTGTTTAATAAATAATAAACAAACACGCACTCCAAAACCAACGTACATAAAAATAACATGGGTAAAAATACCCGTAGCTCACCAATACAAAAATACACGAAATCAATAACAAACAAAACAATCTCGAACAAGGACATGAGGGAAAACAGAGGGTTAAATACACAACATGTAATGAATGGGATTGGAAACAGGTATGTAGGAAAACAAGACAAAACCAATGGAAAATGAAAAATTAGTGATAGCTAGAAGACCGGTGACGTCGACCGCCGAGCACCACCCGAACAAGGAGGGGCATTGACTTCGGCAGAAGTCGTGACAACAACAATATCCTGACGAGTGAGAACATTTTCTTTGCCAGGCAAAATCACACCTCATTAGCTCCTTGTTATTTATGTATCCAAATAAATGTCACTAGAAAACAGCTTAAATGAATGCAAATGCAGCTACTTTGCTGTTATACTGGCTGCAATGTTTGACGTGACTGTAAGTTAACCGTCATTGGATAGCTACTGTAGCAAGCAAGGGATAAGGGCTGGCAATGGAACATTTAGAACGAACGACTGGTTTGCGTCCATAGACACAGAACAAAAAGACTGAACGACTGGGTTGCGTCTCTGGCAACCAAACCGGTTGAATGAACGACCAGCCAGCTATGCTAGCAATCCTAGATTTGTGGCGGGTCTATATCTTGTGGAAGGAGGAAATAATATGAATAAATTAATCATTTCTGCCCCACCTGTTTAGCAAAAAAATATACTGCTCAAAAAAATAAAGGGAACACTTAAACAACACATCCTAGATCTGAATGAAATAAATAATCTTATTAACGACTTTTTTCTTTATATAGTTGAATGTGCTGACAACAAAATCACACAAAAATAATCAATGGAAATCCAATTTATCAACCCATGGAGGTCTGGATTTGGAGTCACACTCAAAATTAAAGTGGAAAACCACACTACAGGCTGATTCAACTTTGATGTAATGTCCTTAAAACAAGTCAAAATGAGGCTCAGTAGTGTGTGTGGCCTCCACGTGCCTGTATGACCTCCCTACAACGCCTGGGCATGCTCCTGATGAGGTGGCGGATGGTCTCCTGAGGGATCTCCTCCCAGACCTGGACTAAAGCATTCGCCAACTCCTGGACAGTCTGTGGTGCAACGTGGCGTTGGTGGATGGAGCGAGACATGATGTCCCAGATGTGCTCAATTGGATTCAGGTCTGGGGAACGGGCGGGCCAGTCCATAGCATCAATGCCTTCCTCTTGCAGGAACTGCTGACACACTCCAGCCACATGAGGTCTAGCATTGTCTTGCATTAGGAGGAACCCAGGGCCAACCGCACCAGCATATGGTCTCACAAGGGGTCTGAGGATCTCATCTCGGTACCTAATGGCAGTCAGGCTACCTCTGGCGAGCACATGGAGGGCTGTGTGGCCCCCCCAAAGAAATGCCACCCCACACCATGACTGAACCACCGCCAAACCGGTCATGCTGGAGGATGTTGCAGGCAGCAGAACGTTCTCCACGGTGTCTCCAGACTCTGTCACGTCTGTCACGTGCTCAGTGTGAACGGTGTTGGGCTGTAAGCACAACCCCACCTGTGGACGTCGGGCCCTCATACCACCCTCATGGAGTCTGTTTCTGACCGTTTGAGCAGACACATGCACATTTGTGGCCTGCTGGAGGTCATTTTGCAGGGCTCTGGCAGTGCTTCTCCTGCTCCTCCTTGCACAAAGGCGGAGGTAGCGGTCATGCTGCTGGGTTGTTGCCCTCCTACGGCCTCCTCCACGTCTCCTGATGTACTGGCCTGTCTCCTGGTAGCGCCTCCATGCTCTGGACACTACGCTGACAGACACAGCAAACCTTCTTGCCACAGCTCACATTGATGTGCCATCCTGGATGAGCTGCACTACCTGAGCCACTTGTGTGGGTTGTAGACTCCGTCTCATGCTACCACTAGAGTGAAAGCACCGCCAGCATTCAAAAGTGACCAAAACATCAGCCAGGAAGCATAGGAACTGAGAAGTGGTCTGTGGTCCCCACCTGCAGAACCACTCCTTTATTGGGGGTGTCTTGCTAATTGCCTATAATTTCCACCTGTTGTCTATTCCATTTGCACAACAGCATGTGAAATTTATTGTCAATCAGTGTTGCTTCCTAAGTGGACAGTTTGATTTCACAGAAGTGTGATTGACTTGGAGTTACATTGTGTTGTTTGTATTCCCTTTATTTTTTTGAGCAGTGTATATACCGTACCAGTCGAAAGTTTGAACACACCTACTCATTCCAGGGTTTTTCTTTATTGTTACTATTTTCTACATTGTAGAATAATAGTGAAGACATCAAAACTATGAAATAACACATATGGAATTATGTAGTAACCAAAAAAGTGTTAAACAAATCTGCCTTGATGACAGCATTGCACAATCTTGGCATTCTCTCAACCAGCTTCATGAGGTAGTCACCTGGAATGCATTTCAACTAACAGGTGTGCCTTGATAAAAGTACATTTATTTTATTTTTTATGTATTTGAGCCAATCAGCTGTGTTGGGATGGTATAGGTTGGGATGGTATACAGAAGATATCCCTATTTGGTAAAAGACCAAGTGCATAGTATGGCAAGAACAGCTCAAATAAGCAAAAATAAACGACAGTCCATCATTACTTTAAGACATGAAGGTCAGTCAATCCAGATAAATTTCAAGAACTTTTAAAGTTTCTTCAAGTGCAGTCCCAAAAACCATCAAACGCTATGATGAAAATGGCTTTCATGAGGACCGCCACAGCAAAGGAAGACCCAGAGTTACCTCTGCTGTAGAAGCTAAGTTCATTTGAGTTACCAGCCTACAAAATTGCAGTCCAAATAAATGCTTCACAGAGTTCAAGTAACAGACACATCTTAACATCAACTGTTCAGAGAAGACTGCATGGATCAGGCCTTCATGGTCGAATTGCTGCAAAGAAACCACTACTAAAGGACACCAATAAGAAGAAGAGACATGCTTGGGCCAAGAAACACGAGCAATGGACATTAGACCGGTGGAAATCTGTCCTTTGGTCTGATGAATCCAAATTTGCGTTTTTTGGTTCCAACCGCCGTGTCTTTGTGAGACGCAGAGTACGTGAACGGATGATCTCTGCATGTGTGGTTCCAACCGTGAAGCATGTAGGAGGAGGTGTGATGGTGTCGGGGTGCCTTGCTGGTGACACTGTCATTGATTTATTTAGAATTCAAGTCACAAATAAACAGCATGGCTACCACAGCATTTTGCAGTGATACGCCATCCCATCTGGTTTGCGCTTAGTGGGACTATCATTTATTTTTCAACAGGACAATGACCCAACACACCTCCAGGCTGTGTAAGGCCTATTTTACCAAGAAGGAGAGTGATGGAGTGCTGCATCAGATAACCTGGCCTCCACAATCACTTGACCTCAACCCAAACAAGATGGTTTGGGATAAGTTGGACTGCAGAGTGAAGGAAAAGCAGCCAACAAGTGCTCATCATATGTGGGAACTCTTTCAAGACTGTTGGAAAAGCATTCCAGGTGAAGCTGGTTGAGAGAATGCCAAGAGTGTCATCAAGGCAAAGGGTGTATACTTTGAAGAATATCAAATCAAATAACCTGTCTGGGCTAGGGGGCAGTATTTTCACGGCCGGATGAAAAACGTACCCAATTTAAACAGGTTACTACTCTGGCCCAGAAACTAGAATATGCATAGTAGATTTGGATAGAAAACACTCTGAAGTTTCTAAAACTGTTTGAATGGTGTCTGTGAGTATAACAGAACTCATATGGCAGGCAAAAACTTGAGGAAAAGTCAACCAGGAAGTGGAGGATCTGAGAATTGTAGTTCTTCTTTCTAGTCCCTTTTGACACTACAGTATCTGTGGGGTTACGTTGCACTTCCTAAGGCTTCCATTGGCTGTCGAAAGCCTTCAGAAAGTGGTTTGAGCATTCTCCTGTCACTGGGCAGATAATAGTAGCACAGTTTCTGAGTGGACTGCATGGCAACAAAGGGATTGGATATGCGCGGTCCCGCGAGCATGGTGTTCATTCTTTTTCTCCCTGAATAAATACGCTATTGTCCGGTTGGAATATTATCGCAATTTTACGTTAAAAATACCATAGAGATTGAATTTAAACAGCGTTTGACATGCTTCTAAGTACGGTAATGGAACATTTTGACTTTTCGTCTCTGGTTCTGCGCTCGCGCGTTATGCCTTTGGATAAGTGATCTGTACGCATGAACAAAACAGAGGTATTTGAACATAAATATGGATTTTTTTGAACAAAAACAACATTTCTTGTGGAAGTAGCAGTCCTGGGAGTGCATTCTGATGAAGATCAGCAAAGGTAAGAGAATATTTCTAATACTAATTCTGAGTTTAGGTTGCCCCGAACTTGGCGGGTGTCTGTATAGCTCACCGTGATGGCTGAGCTATGTACTCAGAATATTGAAAAATGTGCTTTCTCCGTAAAGCTATTTTAAAATCTAACACAGCGGTTGCATCCAGGGGTAGTCTATCTATAATTCTTTAAATAATTGTTATATATTTTGTCAACGTTTATGACGAGTATTTTTGTAAATTGATGTTCACATTCACCGGCGTTTTGGTGGGAATACATTTTCTGAACATCACGCGTCAATGTAAAATGCTATTTTTGGATATAAATATGAACTTTATCGAACAAAACATGCATGTATTGTGTAACATGATGTCCTAGGAGTGTCATCTGATGAAGATCGTCAAAGGTTAGTGCTTCATTTACCTGTGTTTTGGGTTTTATTGACACATGTCCTTGCTTGGAAAATGGCTGTATGATTATTTTTGTCTATGTACTCTCCTAACATAATCTAATGTTTTGCTTTCGCTGTAAAGCCTTTTTGAAATCGGACAATGTGGTTACATCAAGGAGAAGTGTATCTATAACATGGTGTAAAATAGTTGTATGTTTGAGAAATTTGAATTATGACATTTTGTTGTTTTTGAATTTGCCGCCCTGATGTTTCACTGGCTGTGTCCCGCTAGCGTCCCACATAGCCCATAGAAGATAAAGAAAAACACTTGAATGAGTAGGTGTGTCCAAACTTTTGACTGATACTGTATATATATATTTTTGGCCTGTTTTGCATGTTATTTTGGAATTAATACATGACACATATAAGTTTGCAAACAATATAAAAAATAAACATTGTGTTAATAAAGCCACATATAAACATGGTCTCTTATTTGCTTTCTTGAGTAAGGCAGCTCCAAAATGCAGGTGTTTCAACCTAGCTCAGTGCTTTCTGTGGTGATGGGGCAGCCAGCAGAAAATACGGAGCATAGGGGTTGGTCATGTTCTCTAGTTGCGCTGTGACTGGCTCAGTGTTCTGTCACTCGTGGGAACACTACGTCGCCGCAAAATCTACGGGGAGATCTCGAAAATTCAAGCCCCTTGGTTGCTGCCATAGAGTTACATCAGAAGTGCCCATCCAAGAAGGCTCAAGGTCATTGGCCACAGAAAAATTACGTCATATCACATTATGTCTACCGTAGCTTTGATTGGACTGATCATGTCAACATCATACTTTCAAAATCTTAGCTAGCAAGCTAGCAGTCATCATCATGAATCAAATCGACAATATACTGGCAAATCCTTTTCAATTCTTGTCATATTAAGAGAAATTATGAAGAGAAATTATAGATAAAATGTATCGTGCTCATCGGCAATTGGACATAAACATTACAAAACAAGTTAGAAATCGCAAATTCAACAATGAGTGGTTTGGAAGGAATCAATGGCTAACTGCAAACATTGCAAAGCAATCACAAGCCTGTTATTCAGTGGAGTGGGTGTGTCTTCCAAGTCTGGTTTAAGGGTCTCTTTTCCAAGCTTAAAAGGATAAACGTTCAACATTCTAGCATGACTTCTGCTGCGTTCAAAACAACTGGAAACTTGGGAACTGGGAAATCTCAGACTTCAATGAGTTGAAGACAACTGGGAACTAGGGAAAAAAGAGCTCAGACTGGGAAAAAACATTTTGAACGGTCATCCAACTCGGAATTCCAAGTAGGAAACTCACACCTCTTTCTAGAGCTCCAACCTGAAGATCACTGACACCATGATTCAACCTTGTATTTTTCCCTGAGTTCCCAGTTGAAAGCACCATAAATCCAGAGAATGCCAGACTTTGATGAGACACTTTGATGACAGCATCTCAAAGTCACCTCTTCACTGTTGACGTTGAGACAGGGTATTGCGGGTACTATTTAATGAAGCTGCCAGTTGAGGACTTGAGGTGTCTGTTTCTCAAAATACACACTAGTGTACTTGTCCTCTTGCTCAGTTGTGCAACGGGGCCTCCAACTCCTCTTTCTATTCTGGTTAGAGCCAGTTTGCGCTGTATGAGATCTTCAGTTTCTTGGCAATTTCTCGCATGGAATAGCCTTCATTTCTCAGAACAAGAATAGACTGATGAGTTTCAGAAGAAAGTGCTTTATTTCTAGCCATTTTGAGCCTGTAATCGAACCCACAAATGCTGATGCTCCAGACACTCAAATACTCTAAAGAAGGCCAGTTTTATTGCTTCTTTAATCAGCACTACAGTTTTCAGCTGTGCTAACATAATTGCAAAAGGGTTTTATAATGATCAATTAGCCTTTTTAAAATGAGAAACTTGGATTAGCTAACACAACATGCCATTGGAACACAGATGGTTGCTGATAATGGGCCCCTGTACACCTATGTAGAGATTCCATCTGCCGTTTCCAGCTACAATAATCATTTACAACATTAACAATGTCTACACTGTATTTCTGATCAATTTGATGTTATTTTAAATGGCCAAAAAAAATGATTTTATTTCAAAATCAAGGACATTTCTAAGTGACCCCAAACTTTTAAACGGTAGTGTATATATATTTTTTTTCAGAACATTAACTGTGTGTAGGTAGATATGTGTGTGTGTAGGTGGATGTGGAAAGGTAGATTATAAATGATTTGTTGTAAGTTTGGGGTTTCCCACCTCGCTCAAAATGGGGAGGGTGGGTTTCAAACCTAGGTTGGCTATGAGTCAATTCTTTAGTAAAGGTTGAATAGTCTATTGTTCAGCTAAAAGCCCATCCTAGAAATGTTGTTAGCAGAATTCACAGCCTGCTACACTTGTGAAAAACTAATAATAGTTTTTCCCCTTTCCACTTGCTAAAGACTCCAATTGATAAAGTGTTTTTAGCAACAATCGACCCAAACCCCAGTTAATACATTTGGGCACAGTCGATAGCGTGCTGGACTTTGGGCTAGAATGTTGAGGGTTCGAAACCTGCTCCCTGCTTGTTTCATTTCATCATTATGCCGGTTTCAGAGCAAATAGCCTGGATTTTTACTCCCATCTCGTCCCTCGCCCTCTTCCATGTAACGCTTGGACGTCATGGGTGTGGAGTCAGTCGCAGGAGGCACATTTTTTTTTGGTACAATACATATTTAATATGTACCACAAAAGAGAAAAATGCCCAAACAAAAACAGGGTGAAACAAACCCAAAGTCCAACAACACGATTCACGACACAAACACAGTGAAAACACGTAACAAGCCCGCACACAAAACAGGTGGAGAGGCAGGCTTAAATAACACCACTAATTAACTAAATGAACACAGGTGCAACTAATAAAGACATAACTAACAGAAAAACGAAAAGGGGATCGATGGCAGCTAGTAGGCCGGTGACGACGACCGCCGAGCGCCACCCGAACAGGGAGAGGAACCACCCTCGGCAGTAGTCGTGACATTCCATGCGTCATTCTCCCCCTGAGTGGCTAGCTTGTGGGCGTGCTGGCAGGATATGGAAGCATCTTCGGTTGTGCGTCAAGAATTCAGCATAGCAAGTTTGTATGAAGGTCTGGTTATTCACAGGCAAATAGTAATATGCTCTAAACCTCTCTGGTGACAAACAAACTTTGCTGCCCTGTTTTCAATCGTCCACATGGCTGGGAGAACCTCCTCAGATTAATGCAGATGAAGGGAGTTAGATATGCATAGGAAGTGTAGTGTACTGTTTATTTTCTGTATACAGTTGAAGCCGTATACACCTTAGCCAAATACATTTAAACTGCGTTTTTCACAATTCCTGACATTTAATCCTAGTAAGAATTCCCTTGTTTAGGTCAGTTAGGATAACCACTTTATTGTAAGACTGTGAAATGTCAGAATAATAGTACAGAGAATGATTTATTTCAGCTTTTACTTTTTCATCACATTCCCAGTGGGTCAGAAGTTTACATACACTCAATTTGTATTCGGTAGCATTGCCTTTAAACTGTTTAACTTGGGGAAAATGTTTCGGGTAGCCTTCCACAAGCTTCCCACAATAAATTGGGTGAATTTTGGCCCATTCCTCCTGACAGAGCTGGTGTAACTAAGTCAGGTTTATAGGCCTCTTTGCTCGCACAAGCTTTTTCAGTTATGCCCACAAATTTTCTATAGGATTGGGGTCAGGGCTTTGTGATGGCCACTCCAATACCTTGACTTTGTTGTCCTTAAGCCATTTTGCCACATCTTTGGAAGTATGCTTGGGGTCATTGTCCATTTGGAAGACCCATTTGCGACCATGCTTTAACATCCTGACTGATGTCTTGAGATGTTGCTTCAATATATCTACATCATTTTCCTTCCTCATGTTGCCATCTATTTTGTGAAGTGCACCAGTCCCCCCTGCAGCAAAGCACACACACAACATGACGCTGCCACCGCCGTGCTTTATGGTTGGGAGGGTGTTCTTCGGCCTCCCCCTTTTCCTTCCAAACATAACAATGGTCATTATGGCAAAACAGTTATATTTTTGTTTCATCAGACCAGAGGATATTTCTCCAACAAGTACGATCTTTGTCCCCATGTGCAGTTGCAAACCGTAGTCTGGCTTTTTTTATGACGGTTTTGGAGCAGTGGCTTCTTCCTTGCTAAGCGGCTTTTCAGGTTATGTCGATATAGGACTCGTTTTACTGTGGATATAGATACTTTTGTACCTGTTCTGTCAAGTCGCGTCAATTCGAATCTGGTATTAGGATATAAACAAACCATGCAACTTAGTTTTGCAATGATTATTTAATTCATAAATAGAATGATAGTACAAATGGAAAATATGATGTTCGTATATACTCTCTCCTTGTAACAACACGCAGGGCAGACAGAGAAGAGAGCGACACATCCTTTGTTCATCCTTAAATACTCTGACAGAGATAGTTCCCGCTCATTGCTGGCCTGTCAGAGCGAGGATGAGCGTGGTTTAAACTTCCTCATCCTATTGTCGGCGTGCAAGCTGGTCCCAGCCTCGTGACGCACTTCCTGTCGCCTGGTGTAGTTCTTGTCTTCAGCAGTTGACTTATCCGTAATTTATATACTTAATATTGTAGCATAGCTTCCCCGGTATATTATATAGGTTATGCAAACAAATAGCCAGTTGAATCCTAACAGTTCCCTCCAGCATCTTCACAAGGTCCTTTGCTGTTGTTCTGGGATTGATTTGCACGTTTCGCGCCAAAGTACGTTCATCTCTAGGCGACAGAACGAGTCTCCTTCCTGAGCGGTATGACGGCTGCGTAGTCCCATGGTGTTTATACTTGCGTACTATTGTTTGTACAGATGAACGTGGTACCGTCAGGCGTTTGGAAAATTGCTCCCAAGGATGAACCAGACTTGTGGAGGTCTACAATTTTTTTCTGAGGTCTTGGCTGGTTTCTTTTGATTTTCCCATGATGTCAATCAAAGAGGCACTGAGTTTCAAGGTATGTCTTGAAATAAATCCACAGGTACACTTCCAATTGACTCAAATTATGTCAATTAGCCTATCAGAAGCTTCAAAAACGATGACATCATTATCTGGAATTTTTCAAGCTGTTTAAAGGCACAGTCAACTTAGTGTATGCAAACTTCTGATCCACTGGAATTGGGATACAGTGAATTATAGGTGAAATAATCTGTTTGTAAACAATTGTTGGAAAAATGACTTGTGACATGCACAAACTAGATGTCCTAACTGACTTGCCAAAACTATAGTTTAACAAAAAATTTGTGGAGTGGTTGAAAAAGGAGTTTTAATGACTCCAACCTAAGTGTATGTAAACTTCCGACTTCAACTGTAGATGAATTACAAATCAGCCTTTACGTAAATCATGTTTCTAGTCTATTACATAGTTACAATGTGTAATCATTGATGTCCCAGGAGCTGGTATTGGATATGACTGAAAAACAACTTGCTAAATATTGATTTTTGTCTCTAAATTAGCCAACATATTCCTCTCAATTGCTCATTTTTTGCTTGACTCGTTATTACGTTGAAATGATTTACATTTGCTTCCACCGTAATGTTTTTGTCAGACATCTTTGCTGGTCATATAAAAACCTTGGGACCCAAATGCTGTGGCGGTTCTAGCTTGTTTGGCTCCCTGGGCGACCCACCCCACCCCAGAAAAAAACAGAAAAAAAATGCAACAATAGTTGCATACAGTATTATGAATAAGTATTTGTACAGTATTATGAATAAATTGTGGTTTATTTGGTAGCATTTCATAATGTGACTGGTTTTACTAACTGCATTAGTACTGTACAAAGTTAGAGGTCGCTATTTGATAGATTCCCCCTCTCCCCCTACCTCGGGCTTCCAGTGGGGAGACCTGAGGTCAACCTACCCCCGTTCCCCTCCCCATCTCGTACTTCTGAGTGGAAGACCTTCCCAGGCAGTAGCCTGTCTAGCTCACAAACTAGAATCAGGTTGCCCACTCCGACAAGGTTAATTGACCCACAGTCCCACACGGAGACATGATATCATTGACGTGACGTGCAAATAAGCGATAGAACACCAATCGCGCAAATGTCACCATTCCAAAACATTTTGTGCGGGCGCCCCGTGCTGCCCCCAGCAAGATGCTGCCTTGGGCGGCTGCCCATGTCTCCCATACCTAAATCCGCTACTGCCCAAATGCATAATGAGTGCTCTAACTCCCCCCTACTGTGGTCTGGAGCAATGAAGCTGTGACGCTGGGTACCTCTAAGTCCTGCGGCGTAAGCTCGCAACTTTTAAAGGAGGAACCACTGTAGATGCCCACCCAGTGGAGTTCCGCAGCTTGCACAGTGGATCTGGGCCGATTCCGGCTGAGAGTCAGACTCAGCCGATGTCATGTGGCCCGAGTCTGGGCCGCCTTCAGCAGTGTTACTTATAGCTAGGATGCGGGGATTGAGCTTGGGCCGATTCCAATGTGAGTTATCTGGCCCAAATATATTACTTGGGGCTCGGGCCAATTCTGGTGAGCGTTATATGGCCCAAAATCCTACTCTCTGGCAGATGATTATACGGGCTGCTTTATATAATTAACATTTCATTATTCATTTATTTTTCCATATTTTCCTCATTGTCTATTTGATAAAAAAATACAATTAACATTTAAATGAATGTATAATAGTAATTTAAAATTATTAAATTTGCATCGGGCCGCATCTGGGGGGGATTCTGGTAAGATGCCGGCAAAGTCGGCTGAATTTCGATAGACGGAAACGGCCCGATGTGCTTGGGCCAATTCTGGGCAGTCATTCATTTTGATTCCGGGCCTAGTCCGAAACCCGATTCGGGGCCGATTCCTCATTGCTAGCTGGGTCATATGATATTGATGTCACGTTCGTCGTATGGAGTAGACCAAAATGCAGTGGGAATGTGTATACTCATCTTCTTTTATTGGAAGAAAAAAACCAAAACAAAACACTTATACAAAAACAACGATGAAAACCAGTCCTGTAAGGCTCACAGCTATACATGGAACAACTACCCACCAACACAGTGGCAAAAACCCCTACTTAAATATGGCCTCCAATTAAAAGCAACGAAGAACAGCTGCTTCTAATTGAAGGCCAAACCAAAAACCCTGAACATAGAAATATAGACACAGACATAGAAATATATTAACATAGAACATTGCCCCCCCCAAAAAAAACACACTAAACAAACACCCCCTGTCACGCACTGACCAAACTACAATAACAAACAACCCCTTTTACTGGTCAGGACGTGACAATTGAGTTGCAGTGATTTGTTTACATAGCCAGCTAACAAGTTGCTTGTTTTGTCCTGTTTCTACCTATGCAATTCATTTGGAGACTGTCCCAGCTTCGTAACTAATCTAATAGCTATCATGGGCGAACTCTGTAGTTGGTCTGGAGGCAACATTGTGCTTCGCTCGCGATGCTGTCACACTTGGGGTGCGTTCGTAAATTCAATCTGGAGTGCCAGAGTGTGCTCAGAGTGCCCTCTGGGCGTTCCTAAATTCAGAGCGTTGTTAGATTGTCCATTCGTAAATTCAGGGCGTTTCGCTCTCGGAGCATTCAGAACACACACTGGATGCTCTGGTTGAGGAGTGATCCGAGCGTTCTGGCCTCACAATGGCAGTCAAGCACCCAAGCTAACGTTGGCTAGCTTGCTAGCTACTTTTTTTTTTTTTTTTTTTTTTATCTTTATTTTAACAGGGAAAACAGACTGAGACCTGGATCTCTTTTATGGCTGTGCCCTGTGTAAACATGTTGACATATACAGTTTTAGGCATACAGACAAGAACATTTCAAACATACAAAACAAAGACACAATTCAACAGAAACAATCACAGATAACATCATATTGATCCTCCATAACATTTTTAAAATGGGCAAGGGACACCAGAGTGTCTAACTTAAGTTGGATCTGCAGTTTGTTCCATAAATAAGGCGCAAAGGAACTAAAGGCAGTCCTACCCAACTCTGTGGAGACCGCAGGAGTCTCTAATGTAATCCACATCTGTGATCTGGTTTCAAAATGTGTATATCTAGTGAAAATTAATGATGATATATATGGAGGTAGTTTTAAAAGAAGCGCTTTATAAATAAACAAGAGAGCATGTTGCTCTCGCCTCACAGATAGAGAGGCCCAACCCACATGTTGATAAAGGATACAGTGATGAGTTTTGTAACTATCACCCGTGATAAACCTGAGTGCACAATGGTAAATAGCATCCAGTGGTTTTAATGTGTTTGCCGATGCATGCATATAGATAATATCACCATAATCTAAAACGGACATAAAAGTAGCCTGCACAATTTGTTTTCTATTTACAAAGGACAGACAAGCCCTGTTTCTGTAAAGGAACCCTATCTTGAATTTGAGCTTTTTTCCCAATTCAGTAACATGTTTTTTAAAAGAAAGCCTATCATCTAACCATACCCCTAAATATTTATATGCAGAGACCTGTTTGATTTGAGTACCATCCAAGCTAGTGATTACAAAAGTGTTTCTAACTGAGAGTTTAGACCTAGAAAAAAACATGGCATTTGTTTTCTTAGCGTTTAAAACAAGTTTAAGCTGTAAAAGAGACCCCTGTAGTATCCTAAAATCAGACTCCTACTGCATTAAAGCTTGGTCCGCTGTTGGAGCAATAGAGTACATCACTGTGTCATCTGCATATAAATGGAATTTACAATATCTGACATCATCACCAATGTTGTTTATATAAAGTGAGAACAATAGTGGGCCAATTATTGAACCCTGAGGGACCCCTTTAAGTAACTGTAAGGAGTCAGACTTTACCCTGTCGACCATGACGGCCTGAGTTTTATCTTTAAGATAGTCATAAAACCATCGGCAGGCATCCGTGCCCACTCCTATAGATGACAGCTTACTCAAAAGGATAGCATGGTCTACAGTGTCAAAAGCTTTTGACAAATCTACAAACAACGCAGCACAGTGCTTTCTATCATCTAAGGTATTTGCAATATCATTTACAACAAGCATAGTGGCCGATGTGGTACTGTGTTTAGATCTAAAACCAGATTGATTGGTGCTAAGAATACTGTTAGCAGAAAGAAAAGACTGTAACTGTTTGTTGACTATAGATTCTAGGATCTTTGCCAGACAAGGGAGCCTAGAGATGGGTCGATAGTTATCCAAATCACTACCGTCACCTCCCTTATGTAATGGCAGAACAAAAGCTGCTTTCCACACCTTAGGGATAATTCCTGTGCTTAATGTTAGATTAAAAATGTGTGTCACTGAACCAGCAATGATAGGTGCAGCACACTTAAGTAAGAACGGGTCTAAATTGTCAGCGCCTAAGGATTTCTTAGTATCAATGGCACACAGGGCAGCTAGAACCTCTGATTCGGTTATTTTCTGGAAACTAAAAACAGGGTTACCATTTTTCAGAGTAACGGTTGAAAAGCAAGACGAAAAATCAACTAACTGGCCAGTGCCACAATGGCCACTTTTCCTTTCAAATAAAAAACCAGCAGAGATGAAATGCTTATTAAAAGCATCACAAATATCATTTTTTTCACTTAGGATACAGGAATCTGAGGTAATTTGCTTAGGAAGAGAAACAGCAGAATTCCCCCGTTTCAGTGAATTAACGGTTTTCCAGAATTTTGCAGGATCTCCTGCAGAATCTGTCATAGCATTAAGGAAGTAATTTGATTTTGCCTTTTTGACAGCTGCAGTACATTTATTTCTCAATTGCCTAAAAAACAGCCAATCAGCTGGAGTACCTGTTTTCCTCGCCAAGGAAGGTGTTCTCCCATTTGTACTTCCAGACATTTGTACTACTCGCCCTAGCAGAGCTGGTTGGGCAGTTTTCATGTTATCCTGAGCGTTAGTGACTGTAACTGTGCTGCTGGCAACAATTTAATTACACTTTTTTGCTGACGTTTACTGACACCGGACTATTCAATGGGTGTTGAGCTTTCGTAAATTCGTCACTTATTCTGCGCTCTGGCACACTCAGATGACAGTGTGCTGAAGTCTGATTAGATAGCCAGAGGGAATTTACGAACACAAACATTATCGTCTCACTCCCTCCATACAAAGACAACCAGCAAACTATGCCCATCGATGAAGAATTATTATAGATGAAGAAATATTCCAAACCAGTTTGGCTAAGGGTGTGTTGACTTCTTACCATCTATGAAAAGTAATCTAATCGTGAATCTTGAGGTGTGTGTACCCTTTATATCCTTTATAGTTATAATCTGACCCATCTATGAACATATTCATACATTTTTTGTGTAATCAATCCTGTCTGATTATTCATCAGTCTGACATACATATGCACACCATGAACTGAGAAACAATCTGGCCACTAAGGGGTTCATAAAATAACTTTAATTGATTGATTGAAAGTGCTGTATAGCATCATGATGATACTGTTTACTATGTGTATGTGTATGTGTGTGTGTGTGTAATAGGAGGCGTGTAACTCAATTGTGTATCACACAATTTATTACGGAAACCTCTCAGATGGGATTATTAGGAAGTGAGTATGTGTATGGTTGAGAAAAAGAGAGGAAGGAAGAGAGAGACAGTGTGAGAGGGAGAGAGATTATGTTCCTGACCACAATTGTATCCTATTTGTTGCTCCGCTCCTTTCTTTCTCTCCCTGTTCCTCTAGGTCAGTGAAAGCGAGGGAAGTGATGTGGAGAGTCAGGGCTCAGCAGCAAAAGACAGGGAGGAAGAGGAGTTAGAGATGATTGGAGGGATAGAGATGTGGAGGGTGGAGTGGAGAGAGAGAGAAAGAGGAGAATGAAGAGGAGGGAGAGGAGAGTGGAGGGAAAGGAATATAGAGACGAAGAGGAACTCGGAGAGGAGGAATCCGAGGTAGAAGAGGAGGAAAAGGGAGAGGAAGAAGCAGAGGGAGAGTAGGAAGCAAAGGGAGAGGAAGAGGTAGAGCACACCAGAGAGGGGACCCTACATTTCCATGGATCGTGGTGTCATATTAAAGAAGAGGTTGTGCTCTTTAAAACTAAGTTAACTTGTAATTGTAATTTGTTATTTGTTTTGAGCTATGTCTGTTTGTTTGAAATGTGTGAGAAATTGAGCTTTATCTTGAAAATTCTCAGAATTATATTGGGATCTAAAAGGTCAAGCTAGAGACGCCAAACTAACTTTCACATGTTCAAGCTATCCGAACTTCCAACTCTTCAAAACTTTAATCCACTATAACTATACAAATTTGCATAAATGTGCATCAAATAACTCACCAACAGTAACTCTTGAACCGTTCAAGTTTGAGACACCAAACCAACTTTCACATGTTTAGGCTGAATTAAAAATGAGACAGACGATTCAATCTAATGCTACTAAAATGACTTGTTCTTTGTCAATAGTCCTTTGTTAAATTATCTAACACATTATGAAAAAAGTTAATGAATTGGGACAACAACAGCACTGGATAGATACAATCAATGGAGCATAAGTACTTCCACATGGATGTTATCCCCTCCATCTACACATTGGAGAGCTACATAATAGAGAGACCTGGTATTGTTCAAGTTCTGAGCGAGAAGACGACGGGATCCGTGAAATAAAGGCTCTGCCAACATGGAATTACAATCATCGATAAGATGCATTTTCCTTGTTTCAATGATAACAAAGCCCTTTAGTGTCAATCAAAATGTTAATCACTAATGACCATTGCAATTGATCTTGACTTACAAAATATAAATAAACATGTAATGATGATTATGTTTTTATAGTTATAACACACAAGTAAAAAAGCAAACATTCAATGTCATAATACTGTTTTTATTAGCAAAGGCAGTCATCTTCACCGCAACAAAGAGCATAGAAACAATTATTTTCCAATTTAAAAGCGATATCAATATTTGACTGAGATGTTACAAGTAAACATTATATAGCTGCAGAGATAGAATTGGTGTGTTAGGGAGATTTTTGGGTCTTAACTGTGTTTTCAACAGGGATTGTTTCATATGCTACTGTTTGTTGGCTTGTACAAAATAATTTAGTACGAACAAATGGAACCACTTTTTAAGACAGAGGAATACATTACATTTCTTTACAATCCTGCTGAGCTCTTTGCAATCAACCATGACATAATTCTCATTTATATGACATATTGTTGGCGGGTTCAAATGTTACAGTTCAAATAAAGATCTATCATGTGCACTTATGAGAAAACAACTCACTGGAATATTGCTGTACTAAGAGACAATTTACAGTATAATACCTTTTATTCAGTGCTCCTTGTTTTGTATAGGCCTATGTTTCCAAATATTTTACTTCTGTACTTATGGGGAAGAGAATACTGCATCAGCACAATGGCGTAAGAGGCCTAATAATTAAGTTCCATACATTAGCACAGCTGGCATTAACATGAGTTCACATGTATGTTTTTGCTTTTCATTCAAATCAATGACAATATTAACAATACAAAAGTGATAACATAGCAGTCAAATGTTACAATAAAATCATGTAAGGGCTGCCTCACTGTCACACTACAATTAAAACTTCTTAAGGCTAGGGGGCAGTATTCGAAAGTTTGGATGACTGAGGTGCCCAAAGTAAACTGCCTGTTACTCAGGCCCAGAAGCTAGGATATGCATATGCATGGTAGTATTGGATGGAAAACACTCTACAGTTTCTAAAACTGTTAAGATAATGTCTTTGAGTATAACAGAACCGATTTGGCAGGCGAAACCCCGAGGACAATCCATCCAGGAATTTTTGTTGTTGTTGAGGTCATAGGATTTTCCAATGCTTTTCTATGGGAAAGCCTAATTATTAGGACCCAGATTGCAGTTCCTATGGCTTCCATTAGATGTCAACAGTCTTTAGAAATTGTTCGATGTTTTTTTTTAAAAATGAAGAAGTATTTGTATTCTTTTTAAGTGTCACTCAGGTGGACTCTAGTGTTTTGGTGCGCGTGAATGAGGGCGCGCTCCTTGTTGTTTTTCTCCGGTATTGAAAACAGTTTATTCCATCTTAACTTGTTATGGATAGGGGGCAGTATTTTCACGGCCGGATAAAAAACATACCCGATTTAATCTGGTTATTACTCCTGCCCATAAACTAGAATATGCATATAATTAGTAGCTTTGGATAGAAAACACTCCGAAGTTTCTAAAACTGTTTGAATGGTGTCTGTGAGTATAACAGAACTCAAATGGCAGGCCAAAACCTGAGAAGATTCTGTACAGGAAGTACCCTGTGTGACCATTTCTTGGCCTTCTTTGTCATCTCTATCCAAAACAGAGGATCTCTGCTGTAACGTGACACTTTCTAAGGCTCCCATAGGCTCTCAGAAGGCGCCAGAATGTTGAATGATGACTCTGCAGTCTCTGGCTGAAAAACAGTAGCGCATTTGGATAGTGGTCGATCTGAGAACAATGAGACGGGTGCGCGCGTTTACGTGAAAAGGCCATTTTACATTTTCAGTCTTTGAACGAAAACAACGACTCCCGGTCGGAATATTATCGCTATTTTACGAGAAAAATCGCATAAAAATTGATTTTAAATTTTATCGATTATTTACATTAATTAGAAACGTTGTTTGAAATGTTTGGACCAAGTTTACAGGTAACATATTAGATCCTTTGTAGGCATGTTGGGCGAGTTGCAAGAGTTGTATTTCTGAATCAAACGCGCCAAATAAACTGACATTTTGGGGATATAAAGAAGAACTTTATCGAACAAAATGACCATTCATTGTGTAACTGGGACCTTTGGGATTGCAAAAAGCTGAATATCTTCAAAGGTAAGCAATTTATTTTATCGCTATTTCTGACTTTCGTGATGCATCTGCTTGGTTGGAAAATGTTTTTCATGCTTTTGTATGTGGGGCACTGTCCTCAGATAATCGCATGGTATGCTTTCACCGTAAAGCCTTTTTGAAATCTGACAAAGTGGCTGGATTAACAAGAAGTTAAGATTTTAAATGATGTAAGACACTTGTATGTTCATGAATGTTTAATATTACGAATGTAGTATTTTTGAATTTCGCGCTCTGCAATTTACCGGATGTTGTCAAATCGATCCCGGTAACGGGATTCTAGCCATAAGAGGTTTTAGGAGTTGAAGAGTTATGGGGCTAATTAATGTTGCACAAAATTGGCCAAAATATGGAAAAACTGGCACAACATAAACACTCACAGAAAGAAAGTAATGTGTTTCAACTGTAATACAATGCAAAAATGTACCTCACCCTAGTTGTAAGACAAAGCTTTGGCCATTTACTGTATTGAACGCAGTTTATCCCATCTTACATTTTATCGATTATTTACTTAAAAAATACCTAAAGTTGTATTAGGAAAGTTGTTTGAAATGTTTGGACAAAGATTACAGGTAATTTATGAGATATTTTGTATTTATTATTTACTTATTTTATTGTGTATTTCATATTCTTATTTCTTGTGTTTTTTTTTCTAGTATTAACTTGTTATGGATAGGGGGCAGTATATTCATGGCCGGATAAAAAACGTACCCGATTTAATCTGGTTATTACTCCTGCCCAGAAACTAGAATATGCATATAATTAGTAGCTTTGGATAGAAAACACTCCAAAGTTTCTAAAACTGTTTGAATGGTGTCTGTGAGTATAACAGAACTCAAATGGCTGGCCAAAACTTGAGAAGATTCTGTACAGGAAGTACCCTGTGTGACCATTTCTTGGTCTTCTTTGTCATCTCTATCCAAAACAGAGGATCTCTGCTGTAACGTGACACTTTCTAAGGCTCCCATAGGCTCCCATAGGCTCTCAGAAGGCGCCAATGGTGTAAAATAGTCATATGTTTGAAAAATTGAAGTTTTCGGATTTTCGAGGAGTTTGTATTTCGCACCACGCCTTATCATTGGATATTGTAGTGGTGTTCCGCTAGCGGAACGTCTAGATGTAAGAGGTTTTAACTTGTTATTGATTATTGCATTGCTGGGTTTTGAGTTTGCAAGGCATTTCACTGGACTTGTTCATGTGACAATAAAACTTGAAACTTGTTTTGTCAATAAACTGAAATTAGGCTAAATATTACAGTTTTTGCAACCAGGAAATGGTGGAGCGGGTTCTACGGTGAAGCATGGTGGTGGCAGCATCATGCTGTTGGGATGTTTTTCAGCGGCAGGGACTGGGAGACTAATAAACCTGCTCCAGAGCGCTCAGGACCTCAGACTGGGGTGAAGGTTCATCTTCCAACAGGACAATGACCCTAAACACATAGCCAAGACAATGCAGGATTGGCTTCGGGACAAGTCTCTGAATGTCCTCGAGTGGTCCAGCCAGAACCTGGACTTGAACCTGATCGAACATCTCTGGAGAGACCTTAAAATAGTCATGTTAACCTCATAAACAATTCCTAAATACCCTATTTGAAACAGCCGTTTATTTGATGAAATATGTGACATTGCCCGGCTATTAAAAGGGACAGGCAGCTATTTGAGACTGAGCGTTTAATTGAAGTTTAAAAGTATCCGTCTCGGTTTCCAGACCAATTGGTATATTTAAAAATATTATGATTTTGTAGATTATTTAGTTTTAGGAAAGTATTTATGAATCATAAAAAAACAGGTTTGGAGAGCCTTTACGCACAAAATAAAGAACACGGTGGTTTGAATCATTCTTAAAATTGCCACATTCAGTTTTTCAACCCATGGTAATGTTGGAAGATGAGTGTATATTATATAATTATAATAGGGAGAATAGTGTACTATAGTAGGTTATACCCTTGTCTATTGCCTGCACTAATCATGGAACTGTGTGATGACGGCCATGCCTCAGGTTCAAACTGTTATGGCTTGGTCTGCTCGCTGCTCCATAACGATTTAATTAGACTACATGTCTTTTAGCTCGTATCAATAGCTCAAGTTGTAATTTACAGTGCATGGAGAATGGTGTTATTTCTATCTGAAAAAATATAGAAGATGCTTTTTCCACTTGGAACTGGTAGGTTCGCTAGACTTTATTAATGGTTTCCTCACGCATAAATGTGTTTGAATTATTAGGGAATTAAGTCAAGGTCAGAATACAGCGTCTGTAGACACACCTCCTCCACACCTTCATTTATTTCATCTCCACCCCAAACTTATAGTGGGTGATTAGCATTCTATACTCATGCTTAAATTCAAGGTCAGAATGCGCATATAGAGAAAAGTACATAAAAAGGGAATTACGTTCCTTTTATGCACGCTTAACTCATGTGTTACTGTAGAGATAATAGAAAAACAAGCTTAGAGAAATATTAACAGATTCACACGAAATGGCAGAGCAATGAACCCAAACTTTAAACATACAATCCAGTTATGCAAAACAATTAAGTCAACGTTTAGCTCACATTTACAGTACGCAAATACAATTTTGCAAAAAAAAGTAGGAACGTTGAAATATTTCATAAGCAGACCTCGCAGTATGATCTGTCCATATCACATCTTGTCAATCATAAAATATTCTGGCACATTCTGGCCAAAATGTCCTCCATTTCTTTTCAAGTTATTAGCTTTTTGTTATTTACTTGTCTTGGTGTCTTTCTCTGTGGTTTATTTAAAATAGTCCTCTTGGCTCATGGATATGAGTCATTCCTATACATTCATTTGATGTTGTCTTGATGATGACAACTTCAGAATGTTCTGGAATAAACACTGAGGGTGTGAGGGAGCTGTGTAGATGTGTATTTTTGACATCACTAGTACAATGTGGTAAAGCAAGACATCAGAGGACTGCAAATCTGGCACATTATAGTATATATTAAAAAGAGCTGAGGCCAGATCTACACTGCATAAAGATGCCAAGTGATGGAGACTATCAGTCTGGTCTCTTCTGCTGACTCCCAACGTTTTCGCTTGTACTAAATAACACCCAGTCACCCAATGACTGATTGATTGATTGTTTGTTATTAAAAACTTAAATTTACACCTGTTTGTCTTTGTTCTGGAGACAATGAGGCAAAGAAATTTCTGTCCCTTTCCCATTCACAGCCCTTCTCCTCTCCAAATTACTGTCCGGTCTTAGAAGTCGGATGGTCGGATCATCATGGCTGTCGAACTAAGTGAATAACTCGGTCCCCGAAAGTGATGCCACTTTATGCCGTTCAGCTTGCGGATGTTGTGGCCCACGGTGTAGTAAATGCCATTGAGGTTGGACAAGCCACAAGCATCAAACCACCAACCTATAGAACAGAGTGGTTGGGTTATAGCAGGATGGACTCAGGGAGATATGTCTTTGTGTTAGCAAAATGGTTACAGCAATTAAAGTGAAACCGACACTTGTGAACAGCTTGCCATACAGTCCTTAAGCCTCAATTAATCATTTTCCCCCCCCTTTTCCAAACCAAATTCTTTCTCTCTCACCAAATGTGGTGTTTTGACTCATGGTAGTGGTGTGCTAACCTGCTGTGCATACGGTTCTTATTCCATTTCAAAGCAAACATGGATCCTGCTATGAGAACCACACTCGCGCCTCAGAGAGATACTGCAAATTCATCTCTGATTAATCTAATATCACTTCACTGCTGTTTGCTTTGGATGGCATGTGTCAAGAGGTTGTATCCATAAGTGGTTTGATTATGGATGACCATAGTTTCAAACATTTTGAAAGGGGTTCCAGCTGTGCTGGAGCAATTAACTTAAACAACTTTCAGAATCAATCAAAGTTTTAGTATTTAAAAGCTATTTATCTTGGAGTTTCCCTCTCTCCTTAGCTGTAGAATAAATATACTTGATTGGGGACTATGTATGACTGAGGGAATGGTTTGAGGTGGGATGTGTTTTACATAGCACTTAGGAGATAGGAGCTGGAATGCTTGTATCTGGTGAAGATCACAGAAATTGTGTTAATGCCTTGTCTTGTTGTCTTTAGCTCTGGGCCTAGAGTCAAGACCCCCTGGGCAAAAAATGATTTAATTAACGTTGTTTCCATGTCATTTAAACCAAAAAATATATATGGGATGACATTGAATCAATGTGGAAAACTGATTGGATTTGCAATAATTCATCTACGTAAGTGTCACGCCCTGACCATAGAGAGCCTTTTATTCTCTGTTGGTTAGGTCAGGGTGTGACTAGGGTGGGTTATCTAGGTTGTTTTTTCTATGTTGGCCTGGTATGGTTCCCAATCAGAGGCAGCTGTTTATCGTTGTCTCTGATTGGGGATCATATTTAGGCAGCCATTTCCCCACTGTGTTTTGTGGCATCTTATTTTGAGTAAGTGCATGTAGCACCTCTGTCGCCACGGTTTGTTGTTTGTTTCCTTTTGTTTTGTGAGTTTCTTTAAATAAAAGATGTGGAACTCAGAACACGCTGCGCCTTGGTCCGTCTCTACACACAACCGTGACAGTAAGAGAACTTCTAATTTTTTTCACCCAACTTTTAACCTAAATCCAATGACAGGGTGAACTTTTTGATTGATTTCACATTGAATTGAAATAAGTTGACAACTCAACCCAAAGTAAATTAAAACTAGAAGTTGAAATGATGTCTGTGCCCAGTGGGGAGGGTAAGCCATTCAGATTGAAACTGCTGTATGAAGTGCAATGAGTTTATCAGGGTGTTACACAACAAAGAGTAAAATTAAATGATCTGTGACCCTTTCAATCAGTATTTGACCAATACTATAGTACTACAATCAAAATAATAATTATATACATGTAGACTGGAAAAACTTTTTTTTTTAGTATGTAGGTATTTACAGTGGGTCTGAAATGATTGACAGCCTTGATAAAGATGAGCAAGAATTACTGTATAAAGTAAATAATTCAAATACTGAGCTACAGTATATTGTACGCTCAATAAAATTGGGAAATATATTATTTTATACTAACTAATACAATTGCTCAGAAAAATTGATTTTGTTTAAGTAAAAAAATAAAAAAAATAAAAAAATAAATATATATATATATACACACAAAAAATGTAGGGGTTAAAATGAACATCCCTGTTTTCTATAATAACTTTCAATAACTAACCTGGCGAGGATAACGGCACTTAGCCTAAAATGTTTTATGAGATTGGAGGACATATTGGGCCAAAAGAGCTCTGTTTTCATGCCATCTTACCGTAGCACCGGTTCCAATCCAAGTGTCAATGCCGTTTAGCAAACTCTAGCCGTTTACATTTGTTGAATAACATGAAAATAAAGCTCTTTGGCCATGCACACAAGTGGTCGGTTTTGGTGTCGAAAAGAGGAATCATATGCAGAAAAGAACCACATACCTACTGTAAAATATGGTGGTGGATTTTTGATGTTATGGGGCTATTTTGCTTCCACTGATCCTTGGGCCCTTGTTAAGGTCAACAGCATCATTACATTTTACATTTTAGTAATTTAGCAGACGCTCTTATCCAGAGCGACTTACAGTAGTGAATGCATACATTTCATAATTTTTTTCCCCATTGTTTTCATGAACTTTAAAAAACCTGGTTACCTCTGCCAGGAGGCTGAAACTTGGCCGCAAGTGGATCCATCAGCAAGACAATAACCCCAAGCACATATCAAAATCCAAAAAGAAATGGTTAATTGACAACAAAATCAACATTTTGCAATGGCCATCTATGTCTCCGGACTTGAATGCCATTGTCATTGAAAACCTGTGGTTTGAATTGAAGAGGGCAGTCCATAAGCACAGACAAAGAAATATCATGGATCTGGAATGATTCTGTATGGAGGCATAGTCTAATATCACTCCAAACGTGTTCTCCAATATCATAAAACATTTTATAAATAGGCTCACTGCCATTAGCTGGTGAGGTATTGAAAATAGGGGTGTTGATAATTTTGTCCCCTACCTTTTTGAGAAAAAGAAATCTTCCTTGGTAAACAAAATCTATTTTTATGAGCAATTGTATTAGTATAAAATAACAATTTTAATGTTTTGGAAATACAATATAGCTCAGTATTTGAATTATTTATTATACCCTGTCATTTTTGCTAATCTTTATGAAGGGTGTCAATAATTTCAGAGCCCACTGTATATGTCACACCAAGGTACTTAACAATTAAAACAACTGATTAACTTTACTTGAGCTTATACTGTTTTTCTTGTCATAACATTGCTGCAAGGTCAACAATACATGTCACAACACGTCATAAAAAACTGATGGCATGTTATGACATGTTGAAACCCAGGTAATTTGATGAAAACAAAAAGATATATTTATGTCATGACATGAAAGGCATTAGCTATGTTATTAATTTACAAGAGTGAGAAGTCATACTGGCAGCATGCCGCAAGTCAGCTAGCTGTAAGAAAAGGGGTTACTGCTTGTATGTCACTTTCACATAACATAATGCCCTAAATTCCCTCATGGAGGAGAAGTTTTAACCCTTACCCCCAGTCAGCATGAGGGCACACTTGCACAGGCAGTTGTCGTTGTCGGCGTCACGGGTGCTGAAGCTGGTGCCATGCGATACCAGGCTGCTCTGCTCTCCTGCTGTTCCACTGTAGCCCCACAAGAACAGCCTGCAGATGGGAAAGTCAGCTTGACTGGGACTGATGGATTTCTTATGCCAAAATCACATTTAGAATTCCATACAAGAAAATAGCTATGAGATAATATTGTGAGGAAAGTTGAAGCAAAAAGCGAATACTGTAGACTTTTTTTCAAAGTCATTTTACATGGCTTTCAGATATACAATAAGCACTGTATTATTTTCCTTGTAAAGGAAAGGTGATATATGATTAATAACAACATTGATATTTATTCCTATATCATTAGATCCAGGATTATTCATGTGCAATGAGTTTTGTTGTGGTGGCAAAGACATAGTAAACTTGAACTGTACATATTTGCATGGTTCTTGCCAGAAATCCTGTGACTGTACCATTTCTATACTGGCAGCCTAGCTCTGGCTTATATGCTTTATTTGTTGTGGTCCTTTGAGTCAGATAAAGAAATGACCACATCGACATTGTGACTCAGTGTTACTCGTGGTTCAGGCAGGGGAAAAAAATGCCTGCACTGAAGAAGTCTATATTGGTCCACTAATACAGGACTACTAAAGGCATAGTGCACTACTTTTGTAAAAACATTTCAACCAAATGTATTTGAGTGTTTACTTGTGGAATATAAAAACCCTAGCATTGCAAGCCCCACGTTGGGCACTACCTTTGGGGCTCCTGAGTGGCGCAGCAGTGTAAGGCACTGCATCTCAGTGCTTGAGGCGTCACTACAGACACCCTGGTTCAATTCCAGGCTGTAGCACAACCCGCCGTGATTGGGAGTCTCATAGGGCGGCGCACAATTGACCCAGTGTCTTCCGGGTTTGACCAGTGTAGGCTGTCATTGTAAATAAGAATTTGCTCTTAACTGACTTGCCTAGTTAAATAAAAATACAAAAAGCAACATGCTCTACCAACTGAGCCACATCATCAAAAACCACTTGATGTCTCAATGTACTCAATTACTGTAGTGTGCATAGTTTTTCTTCATGGTGATGGAAAGTCTACAGGTACAAACCTAGATAACCAGCCTATGTACAATACAGTAATGTACATTTACATGAAGTCGTTTGTAAGGATGGTAAAATTAATACTGCACAAAAGTGGTTGTTTTCCATGTTATTTGATCAAGAAAAATATTTAATTTGATGTGGATGTTTTGTGTCTATGCCCATAACTTTTCACCTTTTTGATGTGTTTGAGGACAGGGTATTGTTATTTCTGTATTCCAATAGAATTACAATTTGCAGAGAAAGGGAAAGGGACAATTCCAACTATTGAATCCTACAAGATACTGTTCTATCGGTCTGCTAATACTAGTAAAGGCCAAGTACACTACTTTTGTGAAAAAATTACCTTTTATTGTTATATTTTTGGATAAATATTGTTTTTAATTCAGATTTTTCAGCGGGTGCTGCAGCATCCTCAGCACCCTACTGGGAAGTAAAAAATTGTGTTCAGCCATGAAAAATATGTTTAGAAAGAGCTACGTTTTCCATATGGACATGGTGAAGTCAAGGTAGAGTACTGTACCTATATTGTTGTTTCTCACTGGCCAGTTGGAACTTGTCATAGTGGGAGTAGGGTGTGTTCCCCTCCCAGTCTCTCAGCTCCACTCTCAGGGCATACTGGGTCTGACTGGTCATCTGAAACGCCAGCTCATTCCCAAGCCAGTGCTCTCCCGCAGGGTCCCCAAAACCCTACAGACAAACATCGGATGATCACACCATTACACAAGGGCATCTTACATGTATATTTTAAGTTCAAGTAGTCCATATTTGATGCTTTGTCAGCTCTTGGCATCTGAACTGGTCTGCCAATGGATGAATAGGTGTCCAAGCTGTCCAATGGATGAATGGGAAAACATTTTACACAGGGCTTTATTGGGACAAGAACATTATTCTCAGCACCTGCACAACAAATCTAACACATGTAGGTACAGTACAGTAACATCCCTAATGTCAGCTGTGAATTCCAAAGTTGGAGGATGTCAGGAGTACCCACCATTTTGTATTCCTTCCATGTTCTCTGGAAGTCCACACTGCCGTTGACCCTGCGCTGGAACAATGTCCAGCCTCCACCACTAGTCTCCATGTCACAAAACACCTGGTGAAACAATAACTAAAATCTAGTCATTGCACTCAGCAACGACAGAGGCACCACTCAAAAAACTTTGCTCTAACAGCTGTACTTGGAAAAAGTTGACAAGAGAAACTTGACAACTTAAGAGTTGGATTGAAACATGCAGTATACTCATGATGGATCGTGAGGACGATGACAGTGTTATTTATTCACCTGGGTGGGTTCTGTCATGTTACTGATGTATATGTAGTAGACTCCACTGATGTTGTGTCCTGCTTTATAGGCTTCTGCACAATCACAAAACCTCTGGTCTCTCAGCAATATCCCTGCACACACACACACATTTTGAAACAAAGCCACAAATAAGTGTTTTGTTAAAAATCTACAAAGGGTAGACAACCATCTTATGACAATAATTGAAAGCAGTCTCATTTGAGTTGGGAATGTCTCCAGAAACAGATGCTGACATGTCCTACTCAGGCAAGATGTTGATTGGGAAGTTCAAATGGGAGTTATCAAAGTGTGTGGTTCGGAAGCATGTGAAGTGAATCCAAGACTTGACTCAACACGGCCAAAAACATCATGAACACAGCTCACAACCATGGCCGCATCTCCTTCTCTCGCTCTCTGTATCATTAACGACTGGATGTCATTAAGACCGCACAACACATATGATATCCGCACCCATTTTCCCGAATGTTAGTATTATCTGAATTTATTAATGTGCAATGGTCCCCAAACTTGTACACATTGTGGCCCACCCAAAGTCTTTACATTTTCATGTTGACCCATCAAACAAACAAGCCACGTCTTTAGCTCCAACCCAGCCTTAAGCTGTGACTCTAGAGAGGATGTCAGAAGGTGGGTGTAGCTGGTGCATGAAGTCAGGTGCAGGAGAGCAGAATGAGTGAGCAATGTACTTTACTCAAAATAAAGGCACAAGGTAACAATACACTTGACCAACAATAAACGGTAATCAATTATGCACGGGTGAAAACAGCACCCGTCGAAATCCAGCCATAACGTACCGAATGAACATAGAAACAATCACGCACAAAAACATGGGGGAAACAGAGGATTAAATACGTGAACATGCACCCTCCTCCTCCACTGAAATTGCACATGAGTGGCGTCCCATGTCTCCTCAGCAAGCCTAAACCAGTCGTCCACCGCAGGAGCCTCAATCTAGCTCTGATGCCAAGGCGCCAGAACCGGCTGGTACCCCAGTACGCACTGGAAGGTGGAGAGGTTAATGGAGGAGTGGCGGAGTGAGTTCTGGGCCATCTCTGCCCAGGGCATGAACGCCGCCCACTCCCCTGGCCGGTCCTGGCAATAAGACCACAGAAACTTACCCACATCCTGGTTCACTCTCCACCTGCCCGTTACTCTCAGGGTGAAAACCCGAGGTAAGGCTGACCAAGACCCCAGACGTTCCATGAATGCCCTCCAGACCCTTGACGTGAACTGGGGACCTCGATCAGATACTATGTCCTCAGGCACCCCATAGTGCCGGAAGACGTGTGTAAACAGGGCCTCCGCAGGTAGGGCCGTAGGGAGACCAGGCAAAGGGAGGAGACGGCAGGACTTAGAAAACCAATCCACAACGACCAGGATCGTGGTGTTGTGGATTGGTTTTCTAAGATCCATTAGGAAATCCACCGACAGGTGCGACCACGGCCGATGTGGAACGGGTAAGGGTTGTAACTTCCCTCTGGCCAAGTGCCTAGGGGCCTTGCACTGGACGCACACCGAGCAGGAGGAAACATAAACTCTCACGTTCTTAGCCAAAGTGGACCACCAGTACTTCCCACTAAGACAGCGCACTGTCCGACCGATGCCCAAATGACCAGAGAAGGGTGACGTGTGGGCCCAATAGATCAAACGGTCGCGGACAGCAGACGGAACGTACAGACGCTCAGCTGGACATTGGAGGGGAGTGGGCTGTGTACGTAACACCCGCTCGATGTCCGCGTCCAGCTCCCACACAACCGGTTCCACCAGGCAAGAGGCCGGGAGTATGGGGATGTGATCCATGGGCCACTCCTCTGTGTCATACATCCGGGACAGTGCGTCTGCCTTCGCGAACCTGGTCTGTAGGATAGGGTGTAAACAAAATGGGTAAAAATCATGGCCCACTTTGCTTGGCGAAGGCTCAGTCTCCTCACCGCCCGGATGTACTCCAGATTGCGGTGGTCAGTCCAGATGACTGACCACCGCAATCTGCCAATGTCTCCCCGCCTTCAAGGCCTTGATGACAGCCAACAGCTCCTGGTCCCCCAAGTCATAGTTTTGCTTCGCCGGGCTGAGCTTCTTCGAAAAGAAGGCACAGGGGCGGAGCTTTGGTGGGGTACCCAAGCGCTGAGAGAGCACGGCTCCTATCCCAGCCTCAGACGCGTCCACCTCCACTATGAACGCCAAAGAGGGATCCTGATGAGCCAGCACGGGAGCCGAGGTAAACAGAGCCCTCAGCTGACCAAAAACCCTGTCCGCCTCAGCCGACCACTGCAAACGCACCGGTCCCCCCTTCAGCAGTGAGGTAATGGGAGCCAATACCTGACCAAAGCCATGGATAAACCTCCGGTAGTAGTTGGCAAACCCTAGAAACAGCTGCACTTCCTTTACCATGGTGGGAGTTGGCCAATTACGCACGGCTGAAATGCAGTCACTCTCCATCTCCACCCCTGAAGTGGAAATGCGGTACCCTAGGAGGGAGACGGACTGTTGAAAGAACAGACATTTCTCAGCCTTGACGTACAGGTCATGCTCCAACAGTCGACCAAGCACCCTGCGCACCAAGGACACATGCTGGGAATGCGGGGAAAACTCAGGAAAATTAATATACAAAAACATGTGTGCAACAGAGGGTTCTGAGTGAGCCTGGTGCCGACTCACCTGGGGTGACACTAGAGTGCCCTGCCTGCTGCCTCGACTCCCAGAGGAACCTCCCCAGCACTGACCGGCAGTGTGCCCTCTGCAGCCACAGATGGCATGGACCGGCCCCTCCTCCGTTCGCCCTAAGTGCAGCACCTCCCATCTCCATGGGCGTGGGAGCGGTGGTGCAGGGGGATGGAATCGACAGGCCCCGATCTGGATGTCCGCGGGTAGCCAGCAGGTTATCCAACCGGATGGACAGGTCCACCAGCTGGTTACAGGTGAGAGGGGTGTCCCTGCAGGCCAACTCCCGATGGACGACCTCACGCAAACTACAATGGTAGTGATCGATCAGGGCCCTTTCATTCCATCCCGCGCCGACGGCCAGGGTCTGAAAGTCCAAAGCGAACTCCTGTGCGCTCCTCGTCCCCTGCCTAAGGTGGACGAGACGTTCACCCGCCGCTCTACCCTCAGGCGGGTGGTCGAAAACTGCCCGGAAGCAGCGGGTGAAATCCTCGAATTGGGCCAACACCGCTTCTCCTTCCCCCCATACGGCGTTGGCCCACTCCAGGGCTTTCCCTGAGAGACAGGAGACGAGGGCAGACATGCTTTCACGGCCCGAAGGAGCCGGGTGGACGGTTGCCAGGTAGAGCTCCAGCTGGAGTAGGAACCCCTGACATCCCGCAGCCGTCCCATCATACTCCCTCGGAAGAGCGAGCCGAATCCCACTGGGACCGGGTGAAGGAGGGGTGAGTAGTGGTTCCCTTGGTGGTGCTGGTGGAGGCGCTGGAGGAACTCCTCTTCTTTCCCAGCGATCCATAGTCTGCAGGACGCGATCCATGGCGGTGCTGAGATGTTGTAGCATGGCCACATGCTGCTGGACGTGCTCCTCGACCCCTAATACGGGGGTGTCTGCTCCTGCTGACTCCATATGGTTAGGTGCGTGATTCTGTCAGAAGGTGGGTGTAGCTGGTGCATGAAGTCAGGCGCAGGACAGCAGAATGAGTGAGCAACGTACTTTACTCAAAATAAAGGCACAAGGTAACAATACACTTGACCAACAATAAACGGTAATCAATTACACACGGATGAAAACAGCACCCGTCGAAATCCAGCCATAACGTACCGAAGGAACATAGAAACAATCACGCACATAAACATGGGGGAAACAGAGGGTTAAATACATGAACATGTAATTGGGGAATGAAACCAGGTGTGTAGAAAACAAAGACAAAAGAAATGGAAAATGAAAGGTGGATCAGCGATGGCTAGAAGACCGGTGACGTCAACCGCCGAACGCCGCCCGAACAAGGAGAGTGACCGACTTCGGCGGAAGTCGTGACAGAGGAACTGGCTTTGATCCATCAGTGGATTCTATTTCACCAGAACGGACCTAGGTGTTGATGTTTGATAATGTTTGATCTTTTCATTGTCGTGAAAGTGTGCACTAATGGTGGTTTACAGCATGTCTATCAACTGTCTGTCTGTAGACATATGTCACAATGACATTATGAACATTCTATCTGTCTGGAGTTAGACACTGGAGTGTACTGGATTTGAATTGACACTTCAACAGAGTGCTGGAGTCTGGTTGAGTTATAGCACTCAACTCCCGGACCATGTATGCACCTCTGCAATGTGGTTTGAGCCTTGTTTTGGTCGCTGTCTGTGGCCTTCCTTCCTGTCATTCCTGCTTTATTGTCTGTTCCCCTGTCGAAAAAACAATTAAAACAACAAAAGGTTGTTCGACTCTGATCTCTTCAGCCGAGTGTGGACTTATCAGAAAGCAACTGCATTTGACAAAACCTGAGCTTCTGAATGTGTTCCTACCTGTACCGGTAGACACCATGTTGATGAGCGTGTGGACCGACTCCATGAGCTGCTGATGCTGCCTTTGCAGGGCTGAGTTGTTGGTGCTGGCCACCCTCAGCTGTCTCTCTAGAGCCTCGATGGCTGTCATCTGGGTTCTCACCAATCCTTGTAGCCTATTCTTCTCCTCCCTCATGTCCTCCAGCTCGCCCCGCTGCTGTGACTCCAACACCTGCACCTTGTTCTCCAAGTGACTGAGAAGATAGTTGAAAAGTATATTTCGTAGTATCTTGATTATCAAGCCTTCTTTTGTCGCTTGTTCTCTAAATTACTCAGCAAAAGGGGCCGGGGTTTATTTGGATAGTCCATCTGTAGATGCTCTACAAACTATCAGCAACATGTCAACTGCATGTCTGTTGACTTTAAATGATATACTATGTGCTTTGATAAAGCATTCTACCTCCCTACAGTACCTGCCCTACGTTGAGTAATCATTAATCTACAGTTTTGGTGTAAACTTGAACCCTTGCTTTACCAGAATAACCACATTTAAGGTGATAACCACAATGATAGAAGGACAAATAAGTATTTGAACAGGCCCCGTAGTCTCTTGACAACCAAGCTAACTAATTAACTTTCACTACTTCCATCTGTAAGTAACTCCAAAAAAACACTAACCATCGAGTAGATAAACCCATGCTCTAGGGTCGTAGCTGAAAATAGATGTGGACTCTGGTTGACTAAACACTGAAACAAGCCAAATGTATGTAACTTGATGAGAGGATAGCAAAGTGAACATAGCACTAGATGAACAACACTGCAGCTGAATGTTTGGCCAAAGCACACATCTGGTGATTCTAAATTTAGCTCAAAGAGTGGATTAAACAGGCAGGTCAGTGTATATCAGTGGTTTTATAAAGATGTAACCTGCTTCAATTACATCTTCCCACAACTGCTGTTGGAGTGAAACAAGGCTGACCTTCATTTGTGCTTCTAAAACAATGTATTTACATGGGCAGGCTGTTACGCCCTGAGCTGTTTCACCTGTCTTTGTGCTTGTTTCCACCCCCCTCTAGGTGTCACCCATCTTCCCCATCATTTCCTGTGTATTTATACCTGTGTTCTCTGTTTGTCTGATGCCAGTTTGTTTTGTTCGTAGAACCTACCAGCGTTTTGTTCCCCTGTTCCTGTCTCCTGTTTTCTAGTTTCCCGTCTCTGACTGTTCTGCCTGCCCTGACCCTGAGCCTGCCTGTCTGTCACGTCCTGACCAGTAATAGGCGTTATTTGTTATTATAGTTTGGTCAGGACGTGGCATGGGGTGTTTGTTTCATGTGGTTTGGGCTATGTATTTAGGTAGAGGGGTATTTGTTTTATATGGTTCGGGGTGTGTGTGTATGTAGAGGGGTGTTGGATTTATGTGTTCCGGGGTTTTTGGTTTATGTTCTTGTTTTGTATTCTAGGGTTTCTATGTTGTGTATTTCTTTGTTGGCCTGGTGTGGCTCTCAATCAGGAACAGCTGTACATCGTGGTTTCTGATTGAGAGTCATACTTAGGGAGCCTGTTTTTCACATGTCCCTTTGTGGGAGATTGTTTTTGCACTGCTGTGTATAGCCTGCGAAACTGTCGTTCTTTGTTTATTGTTTTTTCGTGTTCACTTTGCAAATTAAAAGTAAATATGAGCACTCAATCCGCTGCGTATTGGTCCGATACTGATTTCTCCTTATCAGAAGACGAAGCTTATGACACTGTCTTCCTGTACCTTTGCCACACTACTCTGGATTACTGACCTCTGCCTGACCTGACCTGTCGTTTGCCTGCCCCTGTTTAAAGAATAAACTTTTGTTTCTTCAACACTGTCTGCACCTGGGTCATACCTTAAAACGTGATACAGGCATAATGTAACTATATGCACAGCTCAGTAAACCTGTTGACATTCATACATAGACATCACATTGACGTTACACATACTGTATATGAAAATATCTCAAACAAGGGTAAGATCCTAGCAGGGTAATTATGAGTTTGGTTGAAACTGCACACAGATATTATTGTTGTAATCCCTACATGTAACAATTTGTACATTCACTGTAATTACACCGGAACTATGTAAATACCAAAAACCATGAAAATAATAGTCATAGCAACCCTAAGTGACTTGGGCATTCAAAACCCTTACATTGGCACAGTGAGATCTGAGTTGAGGCACATAGACTTAAATCCATTGTATCATTATCCTATACCGCATAACGTATGACTGATTTCATAGCTTTAGTGGATGTCAGAGCCAAACTAAATTTGTGCAAAATTATAAATTCAACATGCTGACCATTGCAAAGCAACATCAATTTTGAAAATGATGATTATTCCTAATGCAAATTTATGTGCAGTGAATAATTTTTATGTTGCTGTGGCCTGCTGCTGTTGATTATGGGCACCAGTTCAGTTGTAATGGTGATAAAGAAGCTGAGAAAGGATCCCCTTATAGAGTCAATTTCCGTATGATGTAGTGGCCCATTATATTTGTCTACGGTACCCCATATGGACTGCTGTGTAACCAAAACAGAGTGCAAAACAAGATTCAGCTGTGAGCCCCATGTTCTCATTTAAGACAAATTACATCAGTCTATCTGTTACATCTAGAACTTTTATGGGAAATCTGTCACATTTCTCAATGAAAACTGTACCCAACTACCTCATCCCCATATTGTTATTTATTTTTTTGCTCTTTTGCACCCCAGTATCTCTACTTGCGCATCATCATCTACACATCTATCACATCAGTGTTAATGCTAACTTGTAATTATTTTGCCACTATGGCCTATTTATTGCCTTACCTCCCTAACCTTACTACATTTGCACACACTGTACATAGATTTTTCTATTGTGTAATTGTCTGTACGTTTGTTTATCCCTTGTGTAACTCCGTGTTGTTGTTTTTGTCGCACTGCTTTGCTTAATCTTGGCCAGGTCGCAGTTGTAAATGAGAACTTGTTCTCAACTGGCCTACCTGGTTAAATAAAGGTGAAATAAAAGTTTATATTGTAGATTTGAAGCATTATTTTGAATTTCTCATTACATACATTTTACTGCAATGTGCACTGTCCAAGATTCCTCAGTACAGGAATAATATTATGGTTTCAAACATGGTTCTTTGCACTGATATGTCTTTTCAACATAAATTATTTTCAGCTCAAAGCTGCAGAAATATGTAACTGCTATTTTAGTTGAGATTGTACCACATGTCTTAATGAGGAAATATCAAACTTATGCAGATATCAAAATGTTATACTGTACCTGTTCTTGTCTTGCAGTTTAGTGATTTTAGAAGTCTGTACCAATAATTCCTTTTCCAGTTTGTTTGTAGATAATGAGTTCGCCAACAACTTGATCTCAATTCTTGATGTCTGGTTCATAACCTACACATAATGACAATAAATGGTAACACTTTACTTAGAGTGGTGATATGTAGCATTCATAAAGCCTCGTCTCACTGCGTCGTCAATTATTTCCAAGGTAATGTACAGAACGTCAGCCTTTATCCCTTCCTTAATGATTACTATGTCACCAATATAAATAAAGTGTTACCAAATAAACAGATTCCACCAACTTGTGAGCAATGTTAAAAAAAATACATTCCACAGTTTTATTCTGTTGACCAGAGAGACAAATTAGCATTATGAGGCAATGCAGAACTTCTACCTCTGATGGTGTTCTTGAGCCAAAAGGTGTCCTATAATTGGACAGAAATATTTACCAGAAATGACCTTATTGGACAGAGAGCGGCAATCTTCCCTAAACAAATGAGCAAACATTTTGCCTAAAACTAAGGATTGGTGTGGTTTCAACAAATTGATTTATATTATACTGAACAAAAATATAAATGCAACATGTAACAATTTCAAAGATTTTATTGAGTTACAGTTCATATGATGAAATAAATTAATTAGAACCCAATCTATGGGTTTCACATGACTGGAAATACAGACATGCATCTGCTCACAGATACCTTCACAATGGGCCTCAGGATTTCGTCACGGTATTTTGTTTATTCAAATTGCCATCAATAAAATGCAATTGTGTTCATTGTCTGTAGCTTATGCCTGCCTGCCCATACCATAACCCCCCATGTGGCACTCTGTTCACAACGTTGACATCAGCAAACCGCTCTCCCACACAATGCCATACACAAGATCTGTTGTTGTGAGACCGGTTGGATGTACTGCAAAATTCTCTAAATTCTCTCTGGTAGAGAAATTAATATTAAATTCTCTGGCAACAGCTCTGGTGGAAATTCCTGCAGTCAGCATGCCAATCTGTGGCAACGTGTTGTGTGACAAAACCACACATCTTAGAGTAGCCTTTTACTGTCCCAAGCACAAGGTGCACCTGTGTAATTATCATGCGGTTTAATCAGCTTCTTGATATGCCCCACCTGTCAGGTGAATGGATTATCTTGGCAAAGGAGAAATACTTACTAACAGGGATGTAAACAAATTTGTGCACAACATTTTAGAGAAATAAACTTTTTGTGTGTATCAAACATTTCTGGGATCTTTTATTTCAGCTCATGAAATATGGGACCAGCACTTTACATGTTGTGTTTATATTTTTGTGTAGTGTATATCATTTGAACCAAACAGCAGACATTCAAGCCAAATATTAACGTCTATTAGCAACTTAAGTTCCATAGTGTGTCTCTTAGGATATATTTTTGTACAGTATACGTTTTTGTTTCATGCTTATCCTCATTGTTAATTCGTTTTATGGAACATCTCTTTTAAGAAGCATCTTTGAGATTATGATCACATATAACTCAGATGTAGCCATTACCTTAGCCTCGACAACGTTTAACTTGTGGGTCTGTTCTGTAGTCTGAGTCAACAGGTTAGTTCCGATTTCCAGCATGGTAGCAGTCTGGTTGTGTACTGCATGGTCTTGAATATGCACCATCTCCATCTTGATGTTTTCCTGGATATACTTTTCTAGCTGCAGACACACACAAAAAAAAATGTTTAACTTCTAGAGCCCCAGGTTTTTGTATTCCACAGTAGAATAATTTCAGTTTACCTTCCCACCTTGTGCAGTATTGTTCCATATTTTGGAGGGTAAGTATGGAAACAAATTATGCATAAGTTAGGAAAAGGTTGTTGTGAAATATGTATATTTTAAAATAATTTTTATCCCTCAAATACAGTGACAGATGATCTGAAGTCTCAACATTTCCAGTCATTGAGTTCAGTCAGAGTGGCACAAATTTCTACATTGCTTTAAATAACCACAATGCCTGAGCACCCCAGGGTGGGGACAGGCTGTTTGTTATAAGAGACATACTGCATCCCTCTTTGTAGTCATCTTATGACCTGCGTTCTTTGGGAACATGCACTGGTGCCAGCAAAGGTGCGGAGAAGTGGCCTCTAAGTCAAACTAAGCACAAATAAATACTCTGTCCCCACGATATCAGAAAACACTGAGAAGCAGAGGGAGCAGATACATTTATCTTAACTGTAACAAACACAGGAATCCCTGGGGTATATTTCTAATGTGGTCAGTAGAACATTAGAGTGATAGCGTTTTAAAGGTTCAAGTTATTCACAGGCATCAGTGTGCCCTTGGTTTTGTTGACAAGACAAAAACGACTAGAGGAAGTAGATGGAATATGGCCAATTTTCCTCGTCAAGGTTCCCTTGACACTCTAATTACTTTTGCAATGGCTAATAACTCCACCTGATTCAGCCATGGCAGGGACCGGAGGTTTAGTGGGGGGAAATTAATTGGCATAAACAAGAAACAAAAAGGTCAAGTTTTTTTGTTGGTTCCCCAAAGACACAGTGTGCTTTCACTGGTTAATTTACCCTTGCTTCCTGCCTTTGGATTAAAATTACACAAGACCTGCCCATTATATGAGTTTGGGAACACAGCTACACTTTCTAAGGGTCTGTTAAACTGCTGTTAATTTAAACCAGATGTCTCGTTCTTTCTGATCCTAGTACCCCGGAGTGACTGTGTGACCAAACAGCCCCAATAAAAAAGGGAACTGGCACTGATAAAGAACTAGGTAACAACTGCATAGAAGTGTGTCTGGAACTAGTCATTTAAGCTAAACCTAGGGTATGGCAGTGTGATAGGGAATTTCCCTCCAAGGAAATTCCTACACAATTTAAAAACTCAAATAATTTATTTTGGAGAACAGCAAAAACAACTCCAGCCATTAGCAGACGCTCTTATCCAGAGCCACTTACAGTCGTGAATGCATACATTTCATACATTTTTTTTTCTTCTGTGCTGGCCCCCCGCATTGCAAACACCATGCTCTACCAAATGAGCTACAGGGTAGCTTCATTCACCTCAGTCAATAGGGGACTTAACGTTCTACAAACCCATGTCCTACAAGAATTATCTGCTACGCACTAGCTCAGCATCTGCTCTGTTTTGAGAAAAGATTGCGCTGTTTCCTGCAGCTGAGTCGATGGGCTCTCCATAAAGCCAGCCAGCCAGCCATACAAACAGCCTTCCCTCCCGCTCCCAGGTGTTTGCATGGTCCTAAAGTCAGTCGGGCTAATACCGCTAAACTGTATTTGTCTATTTATCAAGATTGTAATGATTTTAGTATCCTATTTTAAACTGTTGGTGTTGCTAAGGTATGCTGACTGCCCTGCCACACCCAATTGATGCCCCCTATTTTATTAGCACTTACTTGTAACCTTCAAGCTGTTGTGAAGGCTGGTATCACATACAATAAATCTCCATCCCAGCATTCGTGAGACATTACAGGTCAATCATACACAGTCTTACCAAATGGTCTCATTGCATGACAAGTGGACACATCAAGATGATCACTCAAAGAATGCACACATTAGTTGAAAATCACTGCCACAAAACTGAAAAAACCTGCATATTCAAAACGTCCAATTTAGCAAGTAAGTGAGTGGTTAGCGAATGGTTAGGGGTGGGTTAGGGATTAGTTAGTGATTTAGGGTAAAGCATGGAAACTAGTTAAGGTTAGATTAGATTTTTTTTTTAACCGTTAGGGTACATCAATTTAAACAACAGGCATGGATTCATCCCACTATCACGCATACCTGGGTTCAAATAGTGTTTGCTCGAGCGTGCCTGGGGTGCCAGATGGGTGGGTTTGTACTTTTTTTGACTATTCAATTGGTTTCATTGTACAAGGCAAACTCAATCAAGCACAGGTAAAGTATTTTAAAGATTTGTAATACTATTTGAAGCCAGGTTTGTCGTAAACTGTGAAACACTGTTGTAAATACTCTCAGAATTAATTTGCTATAATTCATCGTATGATTATTACATTTGAAAAGACAATTACCCGGAATTGGGGACACAGGGTAACCGAAACAAAAGTTCTCCAACTTAAGACATTTTGCAAATTAGTCCAAAGCTAAAACACATACAGTGTCCTTGGCCAGTCGCACACGTTTCTCTGTAATCCCCCCCAAATCCTTAATATCTTTGGGTTTGCCTCTGTCTAGGTTGCTGCCTGAAGTCAACCACTCCACTCGGCTGAACAAAACAATAACTTCCTGCTCCTGGGTTCTTGACTGCTTTCCAGTAGAACTGTTAGAAGTAAAACCATTTTAATCCTCCATCACTTCACTCTCATATGACAAGCCCAAACACGGACTGAAGCAATGGCCTGAGGTTCTGTTGCTAAATTCATTTCCAGTGGCATGGAGGAAGGCCTCCGTTAAACTAGGAAAATTAGATTGATTTGAATAATTCATTTCCTAATAAAGATAAGAAAGTGTGGTAAGAAGGGGTTTCCTTAAACCTCAGATAAATTGGATAAGAGTGGATATTCCAAGAACTTGATTAAAAACTAATGTTGCATTATGTGTTCACTGGTATTCATGAAGACATGGTGGAATCGAGGGAAGTATTTTAGACACTTAGAAACGTTACAGTCGTTAGAGTCATTCAAATTTCAGCTAGGCTGATTTGATTTTGTAGACTGTGACTGTATCCATTTAAAATATATTAAAGCCTTCAGCTTTGACATTAAACCCCTTGTCTGCATCATCTAATTGCAATACCACACATTATACCTTCAACTACAATGACATTTTGTAAAGTAATAAGCCCAGACAGCAACCGTCTGCAGGGCATATCTGGTTGTTTTGTGACACAAATGGGTCAGTGCACATCATATGGCTCAGATATTGTCTGAATGTGGGATATTCACACTTTCCTATGGGCCAGATCTGGCTTGAGGTAAGTGGCCCGAACAGCTTCCTGTAGTTGCTGGCCCACTTTTGGACTGAATGTGAGCTGCATTTATCTTGCTGGGAAAGTTCTGGACTTTTCATGGCCAAGATCTGGTTTGGTTATAACTGTGTTAGCCTCTGCTGAGCATAAGCCATTGCATTAGTTTGTGGAGCTAACGCAACTATTCTGTTCTCAGGCAAGGTTTCTCAACACGTTACAAGGACATCAATGGCAAAAGTGCATAAAGATGGCTGAATACAGATATGACGTCCTTGTTTTAACACTATCCACAGAGTTTTTGAACTACAGTGCTCAACGTGGTTCAATGCACCTCGATTTTTTTAATTGCCGGTGACTTGGACTAGAATTGGGATCATGTATACTGTGCTGATGCAGATACAAAAAAGAGTAAAAGAAAGCAAGCTACAATACGATGAATTAGGAAAAACAAGGCATTTGTGGTAAGTGCATGGAGGCCACCATCTTTGTGCATGTCCACTATTGCTCCGTCCCATCCAAACCTGGCTTCAGATAATATCTGAAATTGTTCAAATGCGTTGAGCATTTTGAGCCAGCTGGAGTGCCAGATGGATGGGGTTTGCACTTTTGGGACTATTCCATTGGTTCCATTGCTCCAGGCAAGATCAATCATCAAGAAATGCTAGTTAGAGTATTTGAAATATACTATTTACACTCAGGTCTGGTTCCAACCCCTACCACCATTGTGGCCTTGAGCAAAGTAAATAAACCCCTAAAGCTACCTGGGTAATGGTCTGTGACTAACCTGGTGCTCTCATGCGTGAATAGTGTGGTCAGGGGGTGACAGCAAAAATAAAAATAGCTATTTGAGGGGACTTAAAAAAAATCCTTACAAATGATGTTGAATGAATGTGTTAAGACGATTGTTATGAATGATACTGCAACACTCATAAAGGTCTTATGGCTGGTTTCATAAAGGTGTTATTTTTTCCTCTCTTTTTATTTCTCATAGAGAGAAAATGGATAGGGTTAAAAGATCAGCTGGTTTTACATGATATGGGATAAAGATGTTGCTATAGAATAAGGACAGAGCCATCTTGGGTGCTGCACAAACATATTCCAATTGATAAAACACAGCATGAAGCATTCTTATTGCTGAAAGTCCACAATGTGGATGTTTTGGTATCATATGGGAGATGCATGGAAAACTCCCCTGAACATTGCTCAGTTTAACCTCAATACAAACCAAATGTGTTTATCTTGGATGGAAACATTGTCCGCCTTCAAATGTCACTCTAAAAGAGTGTTCTGCAACAACATTATGTAAATGTTATTGTTATATATAATGGTTTTTAAAATATTGTTTAATTTGTGTTCATAGGACAGCATAGTTTTTACAGAGTCATGTTGTTGAATGTTCAAGTGTTCCTCTTTTTCATCACTCTGTTAGAGAAGCAGTTTCAGCATCTTTTGTATGCTGGTTTGAATCTAATTGTATGAAGTTGTGGGAGTTTTGTGGAGGCCTAATTTGGGCTAAACTTATTTTAATTTTATATGATTATCTAAACTCTAGTACATCATCTTCCACCACACACTGAAAATAAACAATGACCAACCACTGAAGCTACAACCTTTAAAATGAGTTTAGCAACTCTTATTTTGGTATTTCTTATTACCATAGATGTTTGAGTAAAGAAGGGCAAAATAGTTACTCAACACCAGGTGGCAGTTGGCAGGCACAAGATACAATGATGTACTGATGATTGAGAAGAGCTGGCGTATTTACAAAGCTTTAGGGTTTTATGTATGGAAGTGGGCTATGCTAATATTGACCTAAACATACCTTCCATTTTACGTGGTGCCAAGCAATATCTAATCCCTGATGAAAAGTGACCACTGTGGATTCTTCATTACCCACAATCCTCTAGCTGAAAACTATCCACAATAACAGGTAATCAAAAACATATTGTTATGTAGAATATTATCTGTTTAGTGTACACAGCATTCAAGTCCATTCCTATCACATTGTACTGTTGTGTTGCTGCAACCTAAAATATATAATGACTATGACTGTACCGTGTAAGCCTCGCAACACTCTCTGAGTATGTGGGAGGGTCAGGGGGAGGTTGCTAATCCCCTACAAACAAGCTGCAACAAACATCTCACTCATCCAGGCCCAAATCAGGACCAGATGGACAAAGTCAACAATGGGTACTGCAAGCAAGCTAAAGATCTTGTTTTATGCCCTTTCTCTAGCTCTGTCAACATGTACAGTGCATTCAGAAAGTATTCAGACCCCTTGACTTTTTCCAAATTTTGTTACATTACAGCCTTATTCTAAAATTGATTAAATTGTTTTTTCCCCTTCACCAATCTACACACAATACCCCATAATGACAAAGCAAAAAACAGATTTTTTGAAATGTTTGCAAATGTATTAAAAAGTTCAAATTTACATAAGTATTCAGACCCTTTACTCAGTACTTTGTTGAAGCACCTTGGCAGCGATTACTGCCTCAAGTCTTATTGGGTATGAAGCTACAAGCTTGGCACACCTATATTTGGGGAGTTTCTCCCATTCTTCTCTGCAGATCCTCTCAAGCTCTGTCAGGTTGGATGGGGAGCGTCGATGCACAGCTATTTTCAGGTCTCTCCAGAGATGTTCAATTGGGTTAAAGTCCAGGCTCTGGCTGGGCCACACAAGGACATTCAGAGACTTGTCCCAAAGCCACTCCTGCATTGTCTTGGCTGTGTGCTTAGGGTCGTTGTCCTGTTGGAAGGTGAACCTTCACCCCAGTCGGAGGTCCTGAGCACTCTGGAGCAGGTTTTCATCAAGGATCTCTCTGTACTTTAACCCGTTCATCTTTCCCTCGACCCTGATTAGTTGCCCAGTCGCTGCCGCTGAAAATCATGTTCAAAGTATGTTGCTGCCACCACCATGCTTCACCGTAGGGATGGTGCCAGGTTTCCTCCACGCTTGGCATTCAGGACAAAGTGTACAATCTTGATTTCATAAGACCATAGAGTCTTGTTTCTCATGGTCTGAGTCCTTTAGGTACCTTTTGGCAAAGTCTCAGCGGGATGTCATGTGCCTTTTACTGAGGAGTGGCTTCCGTCTGGCCACTCTACCATAAAGACCTGATAGCTGGAGTACTGCAGAGATGGTTGTTCTTCTGGAAGGTTCTCCCATTTCCACAGAGGAACTCTGGAGCTCTGTCAGAGTGACCATTGGGTTTTTGGTCACCTCCTTGACCAAGGCCCTTCTCCCCTGATTGCTCAGTTTGGCCGGGCAGCCAGCTCTAGGAAGAGTCTTGGTGGTTCCAAACTTCTTCCATTTAAGATTGATGGAGGCTACTGTGTTCTTAGGGACCTTCAATGCTGCCAAAATGCTTTGGTACCCTTCCCCAAGATATGTGCCTCGACACAATCCCGTCTCAGAGCTCTACGGACAATTCCTTCGACCTCATGGCTTGGTGTTTGCTCTGACATGCACTGTCAACTGTGGGACCTGTGTGTGCCTTTCCAAATCATGTCCAATCAATTGAATTTATCACAGGTGGACTCAAATAAAGTTGTAGAAAAAATATTTCAAGAAGGATCAATGGAAACAGAATGCACCTGAGCTCAATTTCGAGTCTCATAGCAAAGGGTCCGAATACTTACTTAAATAAGGTATTTCATTTTTGTATTTTTCTATATACATTTGCAAAAATGTCTAAAACCTTGTTTTTTGCTTTGTTATTATGGGGTATTGTGTGTAGATTGATGAGGGGAAAAAAGTAATTTCATCAATTTTAGAACAAGGCTGTAATGTAACAAAATGTTGAAAAAGTCAAGGGGTCTGAATTCTTTGTATATAGTGCATTGCCTTGTGCCCTCTATGTCTCTTGCCTACAGTTTATTTTTATTTTATTTATTTCACCTTTATTTAACCAGGTAGGCAAATTGAGAACAAGTTCTCATTTACAATTGCGACCTGGCCAACATAAAGCAAAGCAGTTCGACAACATACAACAACACAGAGTTACACATGGAGTAAAACAAATATACAGTCAATAATACAGTAGAAAAATAAGTCTAATGTAAGTAGACTTATACAGTAGAAAAATAAGTAAATGTGAGCAAATGAGGTGAGATAAGGGAGGTAAAGGCAAAACAAGTCCATGGTGGCAAAGTAAATACAATATAGCAAGTAAAACACTGGAATGGTAGATTTGTAGTAGAAGAAAGTGCAAAGTAGAAATAGAGATAATGGGGTGCAAAGGAGCAAAATAAAATAAATAAATACAGTAGGGGAAGAGGTAGTTGTCTGGGCTAAATTATAGATGGGCTATGTACAGGTGCAGTGATCTGTGAGCTGCTCTGACAGCTGGTGCTTAAAGCTAGTGAGGGAGATAAGTGTTTCCAGTTTCAGAGATTTTTGTAGTTCGTTCCAGTCATTGGCAGCAGAGAACTGGAAAGAGAGACGGCCAAAGGAGGAATTGGCTTTGGGGGTGACCAGAGAGATATACCTGCTGGAGCGCGTGCTACAGGTGGGTGCTGCTATGGTGACCAGTGAGCGGCGATAAGGGGGGACTTTACCTAGCAGGGTCTTGTAGATGACCTGGAGCCAGTGGGTTTGGCGACAGTGCCTTGTTTCAAAGACTAGCGTAATAATGCATCAATCTCACACCCCCTTTGTCCTCCTCAGCTTCCATTCATGGCAAATGTTACCCGAAGAGGGAAGTAGGTGATGGTTGGGTGAGAAAGGCATTATTTGCTATGGTGCAGGGCCATAACCCGCACACTGTACTATATGAATGCCTGGTTGGGGGCAGGGTTGGGTATGTTACTTTCTAAATGTAATCCATTACAGTTACTAGTTACTGTCCAAAATTGTAACCAGTAACATAACTTTTGGATTACCCAAACTCAGTAACATAATCTGACTACTTTCAGTTACTTTTGGATTACTTTACTCAAGAGGCATTAGAAGAAGACAAAGAGGATCCATTAAACGTATTTGGTGTGTCATCATAGTAGCCTCTGACTTGTGGTCAGACTTGCTCAGGTGGAACAAACTTAAACTTCCGCCTTTTTATAATAATGAATTGAATGTCATTGAGAAAACAGACAGGTGTCAATGTATTTTTTCGCAAAAACATCCTAAAGAAGTAATCATCTAGTTTTTCGAAAGTATCTGTAATCTGATTATAAGTATTTTTGCTGGTAACGTAACTGATTACAGTTAAAAAAAAATTGTACTCAGATTACATGTAACATCAGTTACACTCAAACCCTGGTTGGGAGGATATGGTTTTAAACTGACCATATGACCATACACTACTGTGTATATGCATATGGAGTTCAAACCCAAAACACATAAAGGTCCTGCTTATCAACCTTGTTAATCAAAGACCTATTATTTCAAGCCATTTGACTTGGCACACAGATGACTTCATTTTTGAAACACAGGGATTTGACGTTAGATGTTTGCCCTACTTATTTTATTAACTATGATAATACATAGCCCCCACATGACTATTAATAATAGCTATTAACAAACTCCGTTGTCAATGTATTTTCACAGATGGCATTTGACGGACATCTAAGATTAACAATGTTTTGTAACTCAGGTAGTGTTGAGTCTGTCCATCTACAGATGTAGGATCTTAATTTGATCACTATTTGTTACTGAGAATTTCCCTGCAAGGCAGGAAATGCGAAGTAGTAGTGCATTTGAGTTTTAAAAAGGCTTCTAAAGTTTGTAATTTTCACTTTGAAATGTCAGACTTGACAAACGAAAAATGTATCAAGCCATACAGACATTTCCATTAATTATAATCCACATAATAATTCACATTTCCTGCTGTAGCAAACTGGCTCAAATTAAGATCCAACATCTCTACACTGTTTTACCTTGCCTTGTGTCTTGAACTCATGTAACATGCTCAATTAGCCTGGATAGCATCTCAGGAAAGTGCACTTTCCCCCAGAGTGGCACTACATTACACACTGAACTAGAAATCATGTTGACAACAAGGAACGGGACAAAGTCAACCTAGATCTGTCTATCTAATTAAAATCAGGGTAACACTTTATTTGGATCGTCCATCTGTAGACTATCTGTCTATCTACAGCAAGCAGTTGCTTATCAACAGATAGTTTGTTGATAGTATGACCGTATGTAGAGCATCTACAGATGGGCTATCCGGACTACACAAATAAAGTGTGGCCAACATCAGCCATGGGGTTTCATTGTCCAACTATCTGCTGTCCTGCTGAGGAGACCTTGCCATGGATGGTAGAGCATGAACAAGGCTTGTTGGTTCTCTGTGATAAAAAGGGAATGTTTTAGGCGCTTGGCCTGGCTCCAGGGTATGGAGAGGGTCTCTAGAGACCCTGCATGGTTGTGAGCAGACTGGCGCTCTGCCACATGTACTGGGAATCTCCCCCCATTCCCAACCCATCAACCCCCCCAACCCTCGAACTCCGATATCGCCACTGCAACACTCCCCATCTGATCATACTATTTCCATGGCTACAGAAAGCTCCTTGCCTGCCAATAAGCCTCATAGAAATAAGTTATTTTCATCAAAAAGAGTCTGACTTTTTAGCTCTGCCGCTGATAACACACATCCATGTTAGAGACAAATACTTGGCCTTTTGGACATAGATAAATCTCACGGCATGTGCTTGTTCGACAGCACTTTCATCATATAATATGACAGTATATCTTAAAAGGGAGCCTAACATTGAAGCCACATGCACATCATACTCTGGAATGTGTCCACAATTTATTCATTGTAATTCAACATGATAGGAAGGACTGGAGTCCAGTTCTTGGTCTGAGAATCTTCCTTACAGAATGGAATATGTTAATGAGTCATAATGTTGCCATATAGAGCTCTTCCAATGGCTTGCCATGCAGCATTTAAAAAGCTTGTTCAGTTAAAATTGCCATGACTAATGGCTTTATCATATTGGGACCCTCTCAGAGTTGAAGGTGCATCAAAGAGTTGTGAAAGGTTATAGTGAAGCGTAAAATGATTCCCAAAATTCAAAGAAACAGTCAGAAACATAATATACTGAATCCTATTTGCCAAAGGTAAAAAAATCCAGTGAATATAAAAGATGGTCTGAAAATATGAGCCACCATCAGAGGATGTAGTCATAAAATCATCCATCACGTTCATTGATAAATATGCAGTAAAATAAGAGGATTTATAGAAGGTTTTAAAGTAAATATTGCATTTTTGAATTATTTTACGGTAATTTTGTTCAAGTTAACACATGTTGATCAACTCTGAATTGTAGAGAATCATCCATATTATACAAATGCTGATTGGTATATCTGTTATAACAATTGCATGGATTAGATAGGATAGACTTAAAGGCTATATTGAATGTTTTCCACGTCATGCATATGATTGCAATATGTATGTTCATATTGACACATTGTGTATTGATGCATGAACATTTTACTGTCTGACATAGATTCTTGAGCAATTCTTGAACATTTCTGATAGAGAAGTGACAGATCACAGGCTTGTTATGAGCATTTATACGAACCCGTACAATGTCTTATTAAGCTTATCGGGTTAATAATATTTGAATAGACTGAAAATGGCTGTTATTTAGTCGGGATCATTATGAAATAGGAGTAAGACATTACAAGGGGTTTCTTACATGCTTATAGGAAGTTTTACATTTACTGTACCTGCCGGCTTTAAGGTAAAGTGTTACAAAATATCTATTTAAAAAAATATGTACGGACATAAAGGCATGACACATCCTCTACTCCATTGTTTGTTTCTGTTTAGGCACACCTCTTCATTACAAAGAGTGTCACTAAAGAAATCAACAATCATAGGAACAGTATGTGAAAATTTTATGAAGAGACACTGAGGACACCATCACTACAATCTCGGTTTGTATAGAGGAGAACTAAGAGCAAAGCAAACAGTACCCCAAAAACGATTTCATTGTTTCCCTTCACTTTCAATAATTTATGAGGTGGAGGGTTAAGACCATATTTGATTGAACCAGATTCCAGCATTAATTATCATTATCAAAGTTACAAGTCAGCTGGAAGCAAACCATGTTTACTTAGCAATTGAAATCAAGCTGCGACCAATCGCAAGGCGAGAGCTGACCCTGTGCAAAGGGAAAGTGCAGTGCTTTAGTGCAAGTGCAAAGATTCCTCTCCCTAAGCGAACATAAACAAACACACAATGCCTAATAGACACTGCTAAGGCTAAGACTGAGTAAACTTCAATGGAAGAGAGCCTAAAGAGTGAAAAGAGTGAGGGGTAGTTAGAGTTTATGAGAAACACCATCATCTTTGAAAAGATGAGTACAGATCCAGAAATGGTCTGAACTACAACATAGTATTTGTGGTAAATAAATCAGAGGATACCATGCTATGGTAGCCTGGCAGAGTGAAAACTGTAAAGGCCGATGTTGGAGTAGAGAAGCAGGTACGGGGAGTCAAACATTTAATCGGAACAGACCTGAAACAAGACAGGCACAGCGTCAGCACACGGGTATACAAGGACAAATGACAATCAATGCTGAATCGGGGAACAGAGCGGGGGAACAGACAGATATAGGGGAGGTAATAACAGAGGTGATTGAGTCCAGGTGAGTCCAGTAATCGTTAATGAGTCTGACGACCCGGCTGAGGCGTGGGAGCCCGATGATCCGACAGAGGCGTAGCAACCTGACTAGCCGGCTGAGTGTGATAACCTGACGATCCGGCTGAGGACTGACGTGAGATGGACGCCTTCCCGAGCCAACCGGGGCAAGAAACCTCTCAAGCCAGCTAGGGTGTGACAGCCTGACGAGCTGGCTTAGGCCCCCAGACCCGACGTTACCACCAACCGGAAAGGCAGCACTCCCCGATGCTTCATTTGGTGGCTTCAGCATGACTCTGGAGTAGAGAAGCAGGTACGGGGAGTCAAACAATTAATCGGAACAGACATGAAACAAGACAGGAACATGAGTATACAAGGACACATGACAATCAATGCTGAAGCGGGGAACAGAGCGGGGGAACAGACAGATAAAGGGGAGGTAATGACAGAGGTGATTGAGTCCAGGTGAGTCCAATAATTGCTAATGCGCGTGACAGGGAAGGCAGGTGTGCGTAATGATGGTGGCAGGAGTACGTAATGCTGCGCCCTCGAGCGCCAGGGGGAAGAGCGGGAGCAGGCGTGACAGAAAACAACTGTTTGCAAACTATTGGATTATGTTAAACCCTGTATTATTTTTATTTTGAGTCTGATTAAACTCCTATTACTGTTACATAATGTCAGATCCTTGTGAAGATGTCAACTGCTCATATATTTCTTTGAATCATGATGGTAAAGACATCTTATAAGCAATACATGAAGTTTATTTCTAAAACGTTACATCCACACATTTTTCACATGTGTGTTTTTTAACCAGAAATGATTGCTTATGGGTACCTTCATGTGTATGTAAAATATTAACGTTCTCCAATTTTTGTTCATATATTTTAGGTGCGTATAATATACAGCACCAGTCAAAAGTTTGGATACACCTACTCATTCAAGGCTTTTTCTTTATTTTTACTATTTTCTACATTATAGAATATTAGTGAAGATGTCAACACTGTGAAATAACACATATGGAATCATGTAGTAACCAAAAAAGTGTTAAACAAATCAAAATACATTTCATATTTGAGATTCTTCAAAGTAGCCACCCTTTGCCTTGACAACTTTGCACACTCTTGGCATTCTCTCAACCAGCTTCATGAGGTAGTCACCTGGAATGCATTTCAATTAATAGGTGTGCCTTGTTGAAAGTTAATTTGTGGACTTTATTTCCTTCTTAATGCATTTGAGCCAATCAGTTGTGTTGTGACAAGGTAGGGTTAGGATACAGAAGATAGCCCTATTTAGTAAAATACCAAGTCCATATTATGTAATGAAAAGCTCAAATAAACAAAGAGAAATGACAGTCCATCATTACTTAAAGACATGAAGGTCAGTCAATGTGGAAAATTTCAATAACTTTTAAAGTTTCTTCAAGTGCAGTCGCAAAATCCATCAAGCGCTGTGATGAAACTGGCTCTCATGAGGACCACCACAGGAAAGGAAGACCCAGAGTTACCTCTGCTGCAGAGGATAAATTCATTAGTGTTAACTGCACCTCAGATTGCAGCCCAAACAAATGTTTCACAGAGTTCAAGTAACAGACACATCTCAACATCAACTGTTCAGAGCAGACTGTGTGAATCAGGCCTTCATGGTCGAATCGCTGCAAAGAAACCACTACTAAAGGATACTAATAAGAAGAAGAGACTTGCTTGGGCCATGAAACACAAGCAATGGACATTAGAATGGTGGAAATCTGCGATTTTTGGTTTCAACTGCCGTGTCTTTGCGAGACGCAGAGTAGGTGAACGGATGATCTTCGCATGTGTGGTTTCCACCGTGATGCATTGAGGAGGAGGTATGATGGTTTGCGGGTGCTTTGCTGGTGACACTGTCAGTGATTTATTTAAAATTCAAGAAAGACTTAACCAGCATGGTACCGCAGCATTCTGCAACGATACGCCATCCCATCTGGTTTACGCATAGTGGAACTATCATTTGTTTTTCCAACAGGACAATGACCCAAAACACACCTCCAGGCTGTGTAAGGGCTATTTGACCAAAAAGAAGAGTGATGGAGTAGTGCATCAGATGACCTGGCCTCCACAATCACCTGACCTCAACCCCCTGGGAGCCTGTGTTTCAGACATAAGGAAGGGATGGTTGCAAATGTTTTACTTTTAAACTCAGAAAAAACAGAGATGCTAGTTCTAGGTCCCAATAAACAAAGAGAGCTGCTGTTGGATCTGACAATTAATCTTGATTGTTGTAGAGTTGTCTCAAATAAAACTGTGAAGGACCTCGGCGTTACTCTGGATCCTGATCTCTCTTTTGACGAACATATTGTGGCAGACCAGGGGGTTGGGTCAAAACGTTTACACAGATCAGACAGAGTAGGATTAGGTCAGTTTCAAAGGTGTTTATTAAAATAATAGTCCAAAAGAAAAGAATAGGTCTCCCCCAAGAGACCATCTATGGGATACCGTCTTCTGGGCTCCGGGTCTTGCTGTATCCTGTGGGGATCAAAAACTGAACTCCCTCCTGTTACCGCTGGTACCGTCCCTAACTATACCGGAGTCCTTTCCTCCCCCAGTCTCTCCCCCATGTGCTTCCCTTCTGGCAGCTTCATGGGAGTTGTACAGCTGGTGAGCAATCAGCCCTTGATTACTCACCAATCCCCAATCTGCCCCAATTAGTCCTGGCCGGAGAGCCCGTCGAGACCTGGCACGTCCAGCAGATGGAACCATCGCCTCGTGATGTATACTTCGTCTGTCACCAGGCCTCGACGAGTCTCCCCCTGGTGGCTGACCTGCTGTACGCCACAATATCAAGAATATTTCAAGGACAGCTTTTTTCCATCTCCACAACATTGCGAAAATCAGAAACATTTTGTCCAAAAATGATGCAAAAAAACAAATCTATGCTTTTGTCACTTCTAGATTAGACTACTGCAATGCTCTACTCTCCGGCTACCCAGATAAAGCACTGAATAAACTTCAGTTAGTGCTAAACACGGCTACTAGAATCCTGACTAGAACCCAAAAATGTGATCACATTACTCCAGTGCTAGCCTCTCTACATTGGCGTTCCTGTTAAGGCGAAGGCTGATTTCAAGGTTTTACAGTTAACCTACAAAGCATTACATGGGCTTTCTCCTACCTATCTCTCTGATTTGGTCCTGCCATACATACTTACACGTACGCTACGGTCACAAGACGCAGGCCTCCTTACTGTCCCTAGAATTTCTAATCAAACAGCTGGAGGCAGGGCTTTCTCCTATAGAGCTCAATTTTTATGGAATGGTCTGCCTATCCATGTGAGAGATGCAGACTCAGTCTCAACCTTTAAGTCTTTATTGAAGACCCATCTCTTCAGTAGGTCCTATGAGTGTAGTCTGGCCCAGGGGTGCGAAGGTGAACGGCAAGGCACTGGAGTGACAACTGCCCTTGCTGTCTCTGCCTGGCCGGCTCCCCTCTCTCCATTGGGATTCTCTGCCTCTGACCCTATTACAGGGGCTGAGTCGATGGCTTACTAGTGCTCTTCCATGCCGTCCCTAGGAGGGGTGCGTCATTTGAGTGGGTTGAGTCACAGACGTAATCTTCCTGTCCGGTTTTGTACCCCCTCGGGCTCGTGCGGTGGAGGAGATATTCGTGGTCTATACTCAGCCTTGTCTCAGGGTAGTAAGTTGGTGATCTGTTGATATCCCTCTAGTGGTGCGGAGCCTGTGCTTTGGCAAAGTGGGTGGGGTTATATCCTGCCTGGTTGGCCCTGTCCGGGGGTATCGTCGGACTGGGCCACAATGTCCCCCGACCCAACCCCGGTCTCAGTCTCCAGTCTCCACTATCTATGCTGCAATAGTCTATGTGCCGGGGGGATAGAGTCAGTCTGTTATACTTGATATAATTCTTCTGTCTTATCTGGTGTCCTGTGTGAATTTTAATATGCTCCCTCTAATTCTCTCTCTCTCCTGCTCTCCCTTCACTCCCGGAGGACCTGAGTCCTAGGATCATGCCTCAGGAATACTTGGCCTGATGACTCCTGGCTGTCCGCAGTCCACCCGGTCGTACTGCTGCTCCAGTTTGAACTCTTCTGCCTGCAGCTAGGGAACCCTAACCTGTTCACCGGATGTGCTACCTTGTCCCGAACCTGCTGTTTCCGACTCTCTCTCTCTACTGCACCTGCTGTCTCGACCTTTGAATGCTCGGCTATGAAACGCCAACTGAAATTTACTTCTGAGGTACTGACGTGTTGCACCCTTTACAACCACTGTTTTTATTATTTGACCCTGCTTGTTATCTATGAACGTTTGAACATCTCGAAGAACAATCTGGCCTTAAATGGCCATGTACTCTTATAATCTCCACCCAGCAAAGCCAGAAGAAAACTGGTCACCCCTCAGAGCATGGTTCCTCTCTAGGTTTCTTCCTAGGTTCCTGCCTTTCTAAGGAGTTTTTCTGAGCCACCGTGCTTCTACATCTGCATTGCTTGCTGTTTGGGGTTTTAGGCTGGGTTTCTGTATAGTACTTTGACATCTGCTGATGTAAAAAGGACTTTATGAATACATTTGATTGATTGATTGATTGATTGATCAGATGATCTGGCCTCCACAATCAACCAACCTCAACCCAATTGAGATGGTTTGGGATGAGTTGGACCGCAGAGTGAAGGAAAAGCAGCCAAGAAGTGCTCAGCATATGTGGGAACTCCTTCAGCACTGTTGGAAAAGCATTCCAGGTGAAGCTGGTTGAGAGAATGCCAAGAGTGTGCAAAGCTGTCATCAAGGCAAAGGGTGGCTACTTTGAAGAATCTAAAATCTATTCTGATTTATTTAACAGTTGATTCTATATGTGTTATTTCATAGTTTTGATGTCTTCACTATTATTCTACAATGTAGAAGCCCTTGAATGAGTAGGTGTGTCCAAACTTTTGACTGGTACTGTATATATATTATTTTGCAAAATACTATACAAAATATTAAGAACACCTGCTTTTTCTATGACATAGACTGACCAGGTGAATCTAGGTGAAAGCTATGATTCTTATTGATGTAACTTGTATATTTGACTCTCTGTGGTAGTCTCACCTAGCTATCTTAAGATGAATGCACTGTAACTGTAAGTCACCCTTGATAAGAGCATCTGCTAAATGAGTAAAATGGCAAATGTAAATGTTTTATGTACAAATCTCATATTACTGTTTTGACAATTTTTTTTATATTGATGTCACAAATATATATATATTTTTTTTACATTTGACTGTGTAAAACCTAGTAGTACTACTTATTTATCTGAGAGTGAGGCAGATATATAGGGTTTTGCAAAAGAAACATGATCATTAGTCTCTCTAAAATAAAACCATAAAGTGATAGATTCAAACAAATACATGTCTGTCATTGAACAAGCCCATGCCATAATTAGATAGTGAAAAATCAAACCTACCTCTTTCATTAGTTCTTTTAACAATAAAAGCTAATTTACCAACATTTCTGAAAATGGATATACACTCCGTGTACAGTTTATTAGGTACTCTCATCTAGTACCATGTCGGACGCCCCTTTGCCCTATCCGGGGGTATCATTGGATGGGGCCACAGTGTCTTCTGATCCCTCCTGTCTCAGCCTCCAGTATTTATGCTGCAGTAGTTTATGTGTCGGGGGGCTAGGGTCAGTCTGTTACATCTGGAGTATTTCTCTTGTCTTTTCCTGTGTCCTGTGTGAATTTAAATATGCTCTCTCTAAATCTCTTTTTCTCTCTTTCTTTCTTTCTCTCGGAGGACCTGAGCCCTAGGACATTGCCTCAGGACTACCTGGTATGACTCCTTGCTGTCCCCAGTCCACCTGGCCGTGCTGCTGCTCCAGTTTCAACTGTTCTGCCTGTGGCTATGGAACCCTGACCTGTTCACCGGACGTGCTTGTTGCACCCTCGACAACTACTATGATTATTATTATTTGACCATGCTGGTCATTTATGAACATTTTAACATCTTGACCATGTTCTGTTATAATATCCACCCGGCAGAGCCAGAAGAGGACTGGCCACCCCTCATAGCCTGGTTCCTCTCTAGGTTTCTTCATAGGTTTTTGGCCTTTCTAGGGAGTTTTTCCTAGGGAGTTTTTCCTAGCCACCGTGCTTCTTTCACATGCATTGCTTGCTGTTTGGGGTTTTAGGCTGGGTTTCTGTACAGCACTTTGAGATATCAGCTGATGTACGAAGGGCTATATAACTACATTTGATTTGATTTTGCCTCCAGAACAACCTGAATTCTCCAGGGCATGGACCTGTTGCTCAATTGGTATCAAGGGACCTAACGTGTGCCAACAAAACATTCCCCACACCATTACACCACTGCCATCAGCCTGTACCGTTGACACCAGGCAGCATGGGGCGGCAAATCCTGACTCTGCCATCAGCATGACGCAACAGGAACCATGATTCGTCAGAACAGGCAATATATATTTTTTCCACTCCTCAATTGTCCAGTGTTGGTGATCGCGTGCCCACTGGAGCCGCTTCTTCTTGTTTTTAGCTGATAGGAGTGGAACACGGTGTGGTTGTTTACTGCAATAGCCCATACGTGACAAGGACCGGCGAGTTGTGTGTTCCGACATGCCGTTCTGCACACCACTGTTTTGAGCCGCCTGTTAGCTTGCTCAATTCTTGCCATTCTCCTTCGACTGCTCATCACAAGCTGTTTTTGTCCACAGGACTGCCGCTGACTGGAAGTTTTTTGTTTGTCGCACCATTCTCTGTAAACCCCAGACACTGTTGTGTGTGAAAAGCCCAGGAGGTCGACCATTTCAGAGATACTGGAACCGGTGCGCCTGGCACTGACGATCAAAGTCGATTAGGTCACTCGTTTTGTCCATTCTAACGTTCAATCGAACAGTAACTGAATGCCTCGATGCCTCACGTGGCCACATGACTCAATGTCTGTAGGAGCTAACCATTTTTTGTGAACGGAGTGGTGTACCTAATTAACTGGCCGCTTAGTTTATAGCGTTTTGGAAAGAAACTCTGCACATATTTGTTATTAAAAGCCCTGGAAGAATGTTTTGCTACAGTAATGGCCAAATGATGGTGCTCAGTTCATGTGTTCTTTACTTTTCTTCAACCAGAGTTTCATGTCTTGTAAAAACAGCTATTTGAATCCATCTAATGCTTCATAATATCACAGTAATGTGCAGTTTGAACTCTCAACAGAGTCATTTGGAATTCAGAAATTTTTCCTACAACGTATTCTCAAAATCAAAATTGCTATCATATGTATTTATTGTACCTGGCAAGTGAGGAAGGCAAAGCAGTTGTTGATAGATTGTCTTCATGAAACGAAACGAGAATCTATCCAACAGCAAGTGCGTTTGCATTACTCTAATGAATGATTAAATATTAGTATCGTTGTCAAAGTCTGATTGGATGCCAGACCCTCACTGTTTGGCAGACGCACTGTTTTACTGGTAGTTGAATCTTCACTAATTTTATTCTGAGTCATGGGATGCGTCCCAAATGGCACCCTATTCCCTACATAGTGCACTTAGATGGGCTCTGATCAAAAGTAGTGCACTATTAAAGAATAGGGTTCCATTTGGGATGCAACCATGGTGTCAGATCCATTAGCATGACACCTATTAACATGACACAGTATATTTACAGCTAACACTGTCTGCCTTTGGGCTACCAACCCCCACATGTACGTCACACATCCTTGGAAGTCGTGTCAGAGTCACTTGGAGTTGGTTTCAGAGTAATTTGGAGTGGGTGTCACTTGGCACCCTCAAACAGGCAATAAGGAATACCAATTAAACTATACTCTGAGCAGCGTCTAACTTTTAAATCCAAGCAGCAAACACAGTTTGTGTCTACCAACCTCAGCCCCTCTAAAAGGGAATAAGTAATAGCAGGTAAACTACACACTGACCAAAGTCTAACTTTTAAATCCAAGCAACAAACCAAGTTTGTGTCTGTGTAGGGAGCTAGCATCATCAAACATACTGATAGGCCTACCTTAAGCTCTGTTCCAAGCCATCCTTATGGTACCCAGCCTGCTAATGTGCCTCTTGCATTACATTATTTACATGTGATCTCCAGGCATTACAGGCATAGACTCCAGATTACGTGCTTGATTAAGAGCTAATATATCTGATTTCAGATCAGATTCTGGTAGAGCAATGTCACGCCCTGTCTGCTTCCAAGTGCTCGACGTTGCTGTCAAGGAAATAATGGGAAAGTTATGTTTTTGTTTCTGCCAACTGCTTCCTTCAATAACCTTTCTATAGGAAAGGCCAATTGACAAATTAATCTTGTAAGTATGTTCGTACAATGGGAAATCTGTTGGTTGATTAGTGAACCAGTGTACACAGGGGTTGCTAATTTTAGCATTGTTTAAAAGCTCAAGGACTTTACAAAGCAGAAGACAAGGCCAGACAGCATGTATAAACCCTCATTCTTGCCAGCGTACATGACAAACAGAAGATACAATTTAGTTTTGAGCAATGAATATCAGATATTACAGACAGTATTGTATCACCATTTTACAGTATTATCATTGATACAGTCACATATGCATTAACATCTATCTGACTTTAGAGACAGCCATAGAAGCTCCAGCCTGGCTCTGTCGGTCATAGTTCGAACATAAACCAGTTGGAACGGAGACAGAAGCAACACTCAAGCCAACGATTTACGAGGGATTTAAGAGACGTCCTTATCACTGTCTGGGAGACTGATAGTGGGGATGGTTCCTTCCACTCCAATGTTGACTGATGTCGTTGCAGGCGACAACTCTGGGAGTGCAGCCACTCTCGACCATCACGGTCTTGGAGATTTCTGAGACACTTCCTCAAGAATGATAATCATGGGAGAAATGTTTATTTAGCACATGGCGGCCTCCTCCACTGATCTGAGTCAACCCAATGTACACAAACAGGCAGCAACAGGCAGCCAGCCCAATTCTGATCTTTTTTACACTAATTGGTCTTTTGACCAATCACATCAGATCTTTTCACATCAGATCTTTTTCAGAGCTGATCTGATTGGCCAAAAGACCAAATAGTGAAAAAAACATCAGAATTGGGCTGCCTGTCTAAATTCAGCCAACGTCTGGTTATGACTATGACGTTGGCACACACTGGATTAAGGCTAGGATTCAAACAAACCGCAAGGGCAGACTTTTAATTAAATGCTGTAAAATGTTGCCGTATTGTTATATATCATATGTATTTCACCATCTACGCACTCTTTCTTTAATGTTGTCTGACAATGCCACATGGAAAGCAAGCTTCTAAACTTTTACTCCGGGATTGAATTTCCGTTATGAGACATGTTACTGTAGGATCTTTCAGCCTCTCAAACTGTACAAATTACACAAACTACAGCAGAATCCCTCTAAGACTTCCTTCTTTTCCCAGAATGAACTTCACATATTGTCAAGGGCATGGCATTTCGTATGGGGCTTTGAACAAGGGTTCTCGTCATCAACATGTGGCAAATTAAAGCTGTAAGAGCTTTTAATGTGTTTCTGCAGAAGTCAGATCCTTCTGATTGATAAGCTGGTAATCAGCAGAGGCTGATCTGAGATCTGGCGTTAGAGGGGAGTCCCGTAACAAAGGCCTTTACGAGGTCGCTAAAGACACTGCAAACGCACTCCCCTCTCCATAAACTCCACAGCCTGCAGTGAAAACATTCTCAAACTATTCCCAACATTTCCTCCCATTTTTAATAATCACTCCAATTCACTCCCTGCAGGGAAATGAAACCAGCAAGAACCGAGAGACAAAATCTGTTAACTAAGGCTTCAGGGACTAGTTAATGCACTATTAAAGGAGGAGAAACTCTGCGTATTCAAATAATCATTGCTATTAAGTATTATTAGAGCTGGCATATAGAGATTGGTAGAACCTGTTTGAAGTACACTATAAAGAATGACGGCGCTGGGACGTTGGCAAAGTATACTCAAACAGATCATCTGTGAAGGAAGAATACTACAATGACTCAGTGATATACGTTTGAAGTAGACGTTGATCTATTATTGAAATAATTTGTTTTTGCTGTTTTCTTATGTTCAAAGTTCAATGCACAACAAAGTATCACAGACGCAATGACCATTCATTCACAACAATACAGTTTTGTCCAAAACGATAATAGAAAATAATAAACTGGGTACCGAATAAAAATGAAATGTGAGTGCACTCAATTTTCTCAGTTCAGTTCAGTTCCTATCACGATGTACCAGTCAAATGTCCCTCTAGAGATAAGGTGATGATGAGGATTGTAGAAGCTGCAGATGACGAGCCTCTGTAAAATGCGAAATGATCATCAATATTAAAAGCATTCATGCTTATGTAAATATCCTTACTGGTTTTAGATCCAAAATATTATGTACACCTTAGTTATTCATCAAGACAGGCATAGAACTCAGCTAGCACAAAGCTAGCTAACTCACCAAGATTCTTCGTTCACAACATCAAAGGAAAAGACTCCCAATTGCTTTCTGGTTCAGCACACTTATTATCTAAGCACTTGATTCTTCTGTAGTAGTAATTATATACTTTACAACTTTGGTTTCTAGTTGGTTTCTACATTTCTTTCTGCTTCAAAGTTTGTGGGTGCTCTTCTCCAAAGGCAAGATGGAAAGAGAGCGAGATCGTTCAGACTCTAGGGGTTGCCAACAAACTCCAAACCCATAAGATTTATGTAAAGAAATTCACTTTAAGCTGTCAGTACCTGCAATTGGGCACTATAATTACTTAAAAAAATACGTACAGTACCAGTCAAAGGTTTGGACACACCTACTCATTCAAGGGTTTTTCTTTATTTTTTCTATTTTCTAAATTGTAGAATAATAGTGAAGACATTAAAACGATGAAATAACACACATGGAATCATGTAGTAACCAAAAAAGCTTTAAGCAAATCAAAATAGATTTTAGATTCTTCAAAGTAGCCACCCTTTGCCTTGATGACAGCTTTGCACACTCTTGGCATTCTCTCAACCAGCTTCATGAGGTAGTCACCTGGAATGCATTTAAATCAACAGGTGTGCCTTGTTAAAAGTTAATATGTGGAATTTCCTTCCTTCTTAATACGTTTGAGCCAATTATAAGTATTGTGACATGGTAGGGGTGGTATACAGAAGATAGCCCTATTTGGTAAAAGACCAAGTCCATATTATGGCAAGAACAGCTCAAATAAGCAAAGAGAATCGACATTCCATCATTATTTTAAGAAATTAAGGTCAGTCAATGTGGAAAATTTGTGCAGTCGCAAAAACCATCAAGCGCTATGATGAACCTGGCTCTCATGAGGACCGCCACAGGAAAGGAAGACCCAGAGTTACCTCTATTGCAGAGGATAAGTTCATTAGAGTTACCAGCCCAAATAAATACTTCACAGAGTTTAAGTAGCAGACACAGCTCAACATCAACTGTTCAGAGGAGACGGTGTGAATCAGGCCTTCATGGTCGAATTTCTGCAAAGAAACCACTAAAGGACACCAATAATAAGAAGAGACCTGCTTGGGCCAAGAAACACGAGCAATGGACATTAGACCGGTGGAAATCTGTCCTTTGGTCTGATGAATCCAAATATGCGTTGTGTCTTTGTGAGACGTAGAGTAGGTGCACGGATAATCTCGAATGCGTGGTTCCCACCGTGAAGCATGGAGGAGGAGATGTGATGGTGTGGGGGTGTCTTTGCTGGTGATGCTGTCTGGGATTTATTTAGATTTCAAGGCACACTTAACCAGCATGGCTACCACAGTATTCTGCAGCGATACGCCATCCCATCTGGTTTGCGCTTAGTGAGAATATAATTTGTTTTTCAACAGGACAATGACCCAACACACATCCAGGCTGTGTAAGGGCTATTTTACCAAGATGGAGAGTGATGGAGGGGTGCATCAGATGACCTGGCCTCCACAAGCACCCAACCTCAACCCATTTGAGATGGTTTGGGATGAGTTGGACCGCAGAGTCAAGAAAAAGCAGCCAACAAGTGCTTAGCATATGTGGGAACTCCTTCAAGACCGTTGGAAATGCATTCCAGGTGAAGCTGATTGAGAGAATGCCAACAGTGTCATCAAGGCAAAGGGTGGCTACTTTGAAGAATCTCAAATATAACATATATTTTGATTTGTTTAACAAATGTGTCCATATGTGTTATTTCATAATTTTGATGTCTTCACTATTATTCTACAATGTAGAAAATAGTACAAATAAAGAAAAACCCTTGAAGGAGTAGGTGTGTCCAAACTTTAAACTGGTAGTGTATATGTTTACATTACTTTTTTGATTGATTTCCCACAATGTTATAAGTCAGAAGACAGCAATCCAGACCTTCCTAGGACCATGTAAATGTCCTATGTCGAATTAACTTGTTTTTGCCTCCCCCTGAAGGTTGGCTGCATCACTCCATCCGTTTATATCACTTCACTACAACTTTACATCAAAGGGGCGGTCCTTAGAAAAACATTTATCCAGCTCGACTGCTTCGTGGCACAGACATGGCAAAGCAATTGCTGAATTTGTCTTGAGCAGGTGGATCTAAATACATAACTTTCATAGCTCTAAGATAAAGAATGCAACTACACACTTCCTTAAACCTAAAATAAATAAAGAAGTATTTTGTGTGGAAGTCAAACATTTGTATTATGTTGGAGGTAGACTTATTGAACATGCTCAGAACAACTAAATCTAGACCTTTACATATCCCTTCTCCCATTGTTTATAGGAGGGATGCACACTGTTTAAATGGCCCAAATGTTGATTTAGACATTCACTAATTTAACAGATTTTGACTATCACTAATGTCATGATATGTTTGGAAAAATAGTAAAGAAGGTGTAATATGGATGTTCCTAAACCAGATAACTATACAATGCATTCAGAAAGTATTCAGACCCCTTCACTTTTTCCACATTTTGTTACGTTACAGCATTACTCTAAAATGGATTAAATCGATTTTTTCCCTCATCAAGCTACACACAATACCCCATAATAACAAAGCGAAAACAGGTTTTTAGACATTTTTGCAAATGTATAAAAATGTAAATACAGAAATAGTTTATTTACATAAGTATTCAGACCCTTTGCTATGAGACTCAAAATTGAGCTCAGGTGCATCCTGTTTCAATTGATCATCCTTGAGATGTTTCTACAACTTGATTGGGTCCACCTGTGGTAAATTCAGTTGATTGGACATGATTTGGAAAGGCACACACCTGTCTATATAAGATCCCACAGTTGACAGTGCATGTCAGAGCAAAAAGCAAGTCATGAGGTCGAAGGTATTGTCCGTAGAGCTCCGAGACAGGATTGTGTCGAGGCACAGATCTGCGGAAGTGTACAAAGGTCCCCAAGAACACAGTGGCCTCCATCATTCTTAAAAGTTTGGAACCACCAAGACTCTTCCTAGAGCTGTCCACCCGGCCAAACTGAGGGAGGTGACCAAGAACCCGATGTTCCCAGAGTTCCTCTGTGGAGATGGGAGAACCTTCCTGAAGGACAACCATCTCTACAGGACTCCACCAATCAGGCCTTTATGGTTGAGTGGCCAGGCAGAAGCCACTCCTCATTAAAATGCACATGACAGCCCGCTGAGACGTTGCCAAAAGGACTCAGATCATGAGAAACAAGATTCTCTCGTTTGATGAAACCAAGATTGAACTCTTTGGCCAGAATGCCAAAATTCACAACTGGAGGAAAACAGGCACCATCCCTACGGTGAAGCATGATGGTGGCAGCATCATGCTGCGGGGATGTTTTTCAGCGGCAGGGACTGGGAGACTAGTCAGGATCAAGGGAAAGATGAACGGAGCAAAGTACAGAGAGATCTTTGATGAAAACCTGCTCCAGAGTGCTCAGTACCTCAGACAGGACAACGACACTAAGCACACAGCCAAGACAGCGGAGGAGTGGCTTCGGGCCACTCAAGGACAAGTCTCTGAATGTCCTTGAGTGGCCCAGCCAGAGCCCGGACTTGAACCTGATCTAACATCTCTGGAGAGACCTGAAAATAGCTGTGCAGCGACACTCCCCATCTACAGAGAAGGATGGGAGTAACTCCCCAAATACAGGTGTGCCAAGCTTGATATTTCAGGTTTGTATTTTTAATAAATTTGCAAACAAATACTAAATTCTGTTTTTATGGGGTATTGTGTGTAGATTGATGAGGGAAAAGAAGATTTCAAAACATTTTAGAACAAGGCTGCAATGTAACAAAATGTTGAAAAAGTCAAGGGGTCTGAATACTTTCCGAATACACAGTAAATAAACAATTCCAGGTGAAAGCCAAAGGTCATATTTTTCTAGGGGGGGGGGGCACTACTACATTAATAAAATATTGCCCTCTTGCTAGATTGATGACTAAAGCCATTGCGAAACAGGGCTGTCAGCTCAACTGGTTAATTAAGGTCTGTCTTGTTTTGTGAACACATTAGGGAATGTCTAAAATAGCATGGTGTGGTCCCATTAAAAAAAAAATCCTTTATTTAACTAGGCAAGTCAGTTAAGAGTAAATTCTTATTTACAATGACGGCCTAGGAACAGTGGGTTAACTGCCTTGTTCAGGGGCAGAACAACAGATTTGTACATTTTCAGCTCGGGGATTCGATCTAGGAACCTTTCGGTTACTGGCCCAACACTCTAAAGAGCATTGTAATTTATAATGAGGCACAGGGAAATCAGCAGGTGCAAAGTAGCAAGCATTTCCATGTTCATATTGAAAGTTTATGGTTCCACTACAGTATGTCACTAGAAAGCCTTCATCATATGAAGTGGTGGGCATCCCGAGTGGTGCAACAGTCTAAGGCACTGCATCTCAGTGCTAGATGGTTCAAATCCAGGCTGTATCACAACCGTCTGTAGGGCCGTGCACAATTGGCCAGTGTCGTTCGGGTTTGGCCGGTGTAGGACATCATTGTAAATAAGAATTTGTTCTTAACTGACTTGCCTAGTTAAATATTTGTATTTATTTTTTAACTGTGAGGGCTGCGCATCGTAAATGTGATTTTCCCCCCTTGGCAAGTGGCAGAATTTTCACTCAGTACAACCTGAGTCCCGACCATATCTCAAGCTCTTTCAAATAGGACATACAATCACCGATCCCTGTGTCTTTGATGGTGGCAGAGCTCTTTTCCAGAGAAGCCTTTTTGGACTACAGCCATAAAAAAAGCTGAAACTTCAAATGGCTTCTGCCTTCTCCATTCTTTCTCTCTCCATTCTTTGGAGCCGATCTACACTTTCTGTAGCCAGTGATTCGTGCTGGCTATCAGGGAAAGAGCACTCTGCCACATCAAAGGGAGACTCCACTCTGTCCATACCAGGCTGGGTCCCATGAATGAGAGCCTCATTTGAAGTCAGTCATTTGGCAGCAATCTAAACAACCTGCTGTTAACTACCTCACTTACTGGTGTTTACAAGGAAACATGTAAATTAAATATTATTCTCCACAAACACTGATGCATTCAGAGCGTTAGAATATTCAGTAGGAAAAAGTCAAATGCAACTGTACATTTTTTGTTGAAGGTTGGGTAAAATACCTACATTTTCTGCAGTGATTTGATATGGTAAACTGACCTCTGTGAACCCAGAAGGTCAAGGGTCCTCCTCCTCTCTCCTGTTGAGGTGAGGCAGTCTTGAGCTCTTTTACTTAATCCTTTGCATGTTTTTATCGAGGTGGTAGGTACAACGCACACAATCGATTTGCACATGCTCAAACTCACTCACATACACACACACAGTACTTTATTCTTCTTTTCATCATTTGTTCGATGAATCCCCATAAGCATAATCCCAATAAATCAAATTGAACTGGTGTTCACACTCCAGAATGCAGAATATAGATTAGAACTGAGGTATTTCAAAGCAATTAATTTCCATTTCTTCTTCTGTGTCGGTTTCCCATTGGTTGAGCACAGTTAGAATTTACTTATAGGGCCAATTATAGTGGAAATAATGAAACGTTCATTTGGTTCATTAAAGTAATTCTCCTGAGATATGATTTTCAAAAGCAGCAACGTAACAAAAAATTGTTCAGGCTTGATTACCGTTGTTACTCTTGTGCAGCATTGTAATGATGATGAATGTAGACCATAGGGGAGAGTGGGGTAAGTTGAGCCTCTTTTACGTTAACCTCTACGGGATAGGGGGCAGCATTGAGAATTTTGGAAAAAATATGTTCCCATTTTTAACTGCCTCCTACACCAACTCAGAAGCTAGAATATGCATATTATTGTTCAGGTTTGGATAGAAAACACTCTGAATTTTCTAAAACTGTTTGAATGGTGTCTGTGAGTATAACAGAACTCCTATGGCAGGCAAAAACCTGACAAGGTTTCAAGCAGGAAGTACCCTGTCTGACAAGGAGTCGTGCGTCTTGCATCTTTTTATTGAAAAGTAAGGATCTTAGCTGTAACGTGACAATTCCCAGGGCTCCAATAGGCTCTCAGAGCCCGGGAAATAACTGAAGGTTTACGAGGGAGCCTCAGGCTGAAACACATTATCACCTTTTGTAAGTGTCGACTCAGAGGACCTTTGAATGAGGCGCGTGCACGAGTCGCTCCTGAGGAGAAATTTTATTCGGCTGTTTAGGCTCAATGCATACTCCCGGTCGGAATATTATCACTTATCTACGAGATAAATGGCATAAAAATTGGTTTTAAACAGCGGTTGACATGCTTCGAAGTAAGGTAATGGAATATTTAGACATTTTTGACACGCCAATGCGCCATGCGCGGGACCGTGAAGAAGCATTCTGATAGTGTCTAGAACTCACGAACAAAACGTCGCTGTTTGGATATAACGATGGATTATTTGGGACCAAACCAACATTTGTTATTGAAGTAGAAGTCCTGGCAGTGCATTCTGATGAAGAACAAGCAAGGTAAGAACATTTTTCTTATAGGAAATGTGATTTTGGTGGAGGCTGACCTGGGTGGGTATCTAAATAGCTAGCCCTGTAATGCCGGGCTATGTACTTAGATTATTGCAAAATGTGCTTCATCCGAAAAGCTATTTTAAAATCGGACATATCGAGTGCATAGAGGAGTAATGTATCTATAATTCTTAAAATAATTTTTATGCTTTTTGTGAACGTTTATCGTGAGTAATTTAGCAAACTGTTAGTAAATTCCCCGGAAGTTTGCGGGGGTTATGCTTTTTCTGAACGTCACATGCTAATGTAAAAAGCTGGTTTTTGATATAAATATGAACTTGATTGAACAGACATGCATGTATTGTATAACACAATGTCCTAGGTGTGTCATCTGATGAAGATCATCAAAGGTTAGTGCTGCATTTAGCTGTGGTTTGGGTTTATGTGACATGATATGCTAGCTTGAAAAATGGGTGTCTGATTTTTTCTGGCTGGGCACTCTGCTGACATAATCTAATGTTTTGCTTTCGTTGTAAAGCCTTTTTGAAATCGGACAGTGGGGTTAGATTAACGAGATTCTTGTCTTTAAATAGCTGTAAAATAGTCATATGTTTGAGAAATTGAAGTAATAGTATTTCTAACGATTCAAAAATCGCGCCACTGGATTTCAGTGGCTGTTACGTAGGTGGGACGATTTCGTCCCACATACCCTAGAGAGGTTAAGCATCACTCCGTCAAGGGAAATATAATATTCTTTTTAACAAAGATATCTACATACAGTGCATTCGGAAAGTATTCAGACCCCTTGACTTTTTCCACATTTTGTTACTGTCACGCTTGTGTGTAGAAATAGACCAAGGCGCACCGTGAGTATCGTTCCACATCTTTATTATATTGTGAAACTTAGCCAAACAAACAATAAACTATAAACAAAACACAAACCGTGACGACAGAGGTGCAACATGCACTAACTCAAAATAATCTCCCACAAACACAGGTGGGAAAAACAACTACTTAAATATGATCCCCAATTAGAGACAACGATGACCAGCTGCCTCTAATTGGGAATCATACAAAAAAAAAAACATAGAAAAAAGAAACTAGAACACAGCATAGAAAAAAGAAACTAGAGCACAACATAGAAAAAAGAAACTAGATCAACCCCCCAGTCATGCCCTGACCTACTCTACCATAGAAAATAAGAGCACTCTATGGTCAGGACGTGACAGTACCCCCCCCCCAAAGGTGCGGACTCCGGCCGCAAAACCTGTAACCAAAAGGGAGGGTTGGGGGGGTGTCTAGTGTTGGTGGCGGCTCTGGTGCAGGACGAAGAACCTACTCATCCTGCGAATTCGCCAACATTGGAGGCGGCTCTGGTGCAGGACGAAGAACCCTCTCATCCTGCGAATCCGCCAGCATCGGTGGAGGCTCCGGGCCATCGCTGGAGACTCCGGACCGTTGCTGGAGGCTCCAGGCCGTCGCTGGAGACTCCAGGCTGTCGCTGGAGACTCCGGACCGTCTCAGGAGGCTCCAGGCCATCTCAGGAGGCTCCGGGCTGCGGACCGTCTCAGGAGGCTCCGGGTCGCGGACCGTCTCAGGAGGCTCCGGGCCGAGGACCGTCTCAGGAGGCTGTGGACCATCTCAGGAGGCTCCGGGCTGTGGACCGTCGTTGGCAGCTCTGGACTGGGAACTGTCGCCGGAAGCTCTGGACTGGGAACTGTCGCCGGAAGCGCTGGACTGGGAACTGTCGCCGGAAGAGCTGGACTGGGAACTGTCGCTGGAAGAGCTGGACTGGGAACTGTCGCCGGAAGCGCTGGACTGGGAACTGTCGCCGGAAGCGCTGGACTGGAAACTGTCGCCGGAAGCTCTGGAACGGGAAGGCGCACTGGAGGCCTGAGGCATGGGGCCGGCACAGGTGGCGCCAGACTGGTAACACGCACCTCAGGGCTAGTGCGGAGAGCAGGCACAGGACATATCTGACTGAGGACACGCACTTCAGGGAGAGTGCGAGGAGAAGGCACAGGATGTACTGGGCTGTGGAGGCGCACTGGAGACCTGGTGCGTAGAACTGGTGCAGGATATACTGGACCGTGGAGGCGCACTGGAGGTCTGGAGCGTAGAGCTGGCAAAACCTGTCTTGGCTGAATGCTCACTTTAGCCCGGCAAGTGCGGGGTGCTGGCACAGGACGCACTGGGCTGTGAAGGCGCACTGGCAACACAGTGCGTAGAGCCGGTGCAGGATATCCTGGACCGAGGAGACGCACTGGAGACCAGGAGCGCTGAGCCGGCATAACCCATCCTGGCTGAATGCTCACTTTAGCCCAGCAAATGTGGGGAGCCGGCAACGAGCACACCGGGCTGTGAATGCGCACTGGAGATACGGTGCGCATCACAGCAAAACACGGTGCCTGACTGGTCACATGCTCCCCACGGTAAGCACAGGGAGTTGGCTCAGGTCTAAAACCTGACTCCGCCAATCTCCCCGTGTGCCTACCCCCCCCCCAATTTTTGGGGAGCTGCCTCTCGGGCTTCCATCGTTGCCGTGCTAATTCCTCATATCGTCGCCGTTCCTCTTTTGCTGCCTCTATCTCCTCCCTTGGACGGCGATACTCCCCAATGTGCGTCCAGGGCCCCTTGCCGTCCAGGATCTCCTCCCATGTCCTCTCCTCCTGGCCACGCTGCTTGGTCCTCTGGTGGTGGGAGATTCTGTCACGCTTGTGTGTAGAAACGGACCAAGGCGCAGCGTGAGTATCATTCCACATCTTTATTATATGGTGAAACTTAGCCAAACAAACAATAAATTATAAACAAAACACAAACCGTGACGACAAAGGTGCAACATGCACTAACTCAAAATAATCTCCCACAAACACAGGTGGGAAAAACAACTACTTAAATATGATCCCCAATTAGAGACAACGATGACCAGCTGCCTCTAATTGGGAATCATACAAAAAAAACAACATAGAAAAAAGAAACTAGAACACAGCATAGAAAAAAGAAACTAGAGCACAACATAGAAAAAAGAAACTAGATCAACCCCCCAGTCATGCCCTGACCTACTCTACCATAGAAAATAAGAGCACTCTATGGTCAGGACGTGACAGTACCCCCCCCCCCAAAGGTGCGGACTCCGGCCGCAAAACCTGTAACCAAAAGGGAGGGTTGGGGGGGTGTCTAGTGTTGGTGGCGGCTCTGGTGCAGGACGAAGAACCTACTCATCCTGCGAATTCGCCAACATTGGAGGCGGCTCTGGTGCAGGACGAAGAACCCTCTCATCCTGCGAATCCGCCAGCATCGGTGGAGGCTCCGGGCCATCGCTGGAGACTCCGGACCGTCGCTGGAGGCTCCAGGCCGTCGCTGGAGGCTCCAGGCCGTCGCTGGAGACTCCGGACCGTCTCAGGAGGCTCCAGGCCATCTCAGGAGGCTCCGGGCTGCGGACAGTCTCAGGAGGCTCCGGGCCGAGGACCGTCTCAGGAGGCTGTGGACCGTCTCAGGAGGCTCCGGGCTGTGGACCGTCGTTGGCAGCTCTGGACTGGGAACTGTCGCCGGAAGCTCTGGACTGGGAACTGTCGCCGGAAGCGCTGGACTGGGAACTGTCGCCGGAAGAGCTGGACTGGGAACTGTCGCCGGAAGAGCTGGACTGGGAACTGTCGCCGGAAGCGCTGGACTGGGAACTGTCGCCGGAAGCGCTGGACTGGAAACTGTCACCGGAAGCTCTGGAACGGGAAGGCGCACTGGAGGCCTGAGGCATGGGGCCGGCACAGGTGGCGCCAGACTGGTAACACGCACCTCAGGGCTAGTGCGGAGAGCAGGCACAGGACGTATCTGACTGAGGACACGCACTTCAGGGAGAGTGCGAGGAGAAGGCACAGGATGTACTGGGCTGTGGAGGCGCACTGGAGACCTGGTGCGTAGAACTGGTGCAGGATATACTGGACCGTGGAGGCGCACTGGAGGTCTGGAGCGTAGAGCTGGCAAAACCTGTCTTGGCTGAATGCTCACTTTAGCCCGGCAAGTGCGGGGTGCTGGCACAGGACGCACTGGGCTGTGAAGGCGCACTGGCAACACAGTGCGTAGAGCCGGTGCAGGATATCCTGGACCGAGGAGACGCACTGGAGACCAGGAGCGCTGAGCCGGCATAACCCATTCTGGCTGAATGCTCACTTTAGCCCAGCAAATGTGGGGAGCCGGCAACGAGCACACCGGGCTGTGAATGCGCACTGGAGATACGGTGCGCATCACAGCAAAACACGGTGCCTGACTGGTCACACGCTCCCGAACGGTAAGCACAAGGAGTTGGCTCAGGTCTAAAACCTGACTCCGCCAATCTCCCCGTGTGCCTACCCCCCCCCCAATTTTTGGGGAGCTGCCTCTCGGGCTTCCATTGTTGCCGTGCTAATTCCTCATATCGTCGCCGTTCCTCTTTTGCTGCCTCTATCTCCTCCCTTGGACGGCGATACTCCCCAATGTGCGTCCAGGGCCCCTTGCCGTCCAATATCTCCTCCCATGTCCTCTCCTCCTGGCCACGCTGCTTGGTCCTCTGGTGGTGGGAGATTCTGTCACGCTTGTGTGTAGAAACGGACCAAGGCGCAGCGTGAGTATCATTCCACATCTTTATTATATGGTGAAACTTAGCCAAACAAACAATAAATTATAAACAAAACACAAACCGTGACGACAAAGGTGCAACATGCACTAACTCAAAATAATCTCCCACAAACACAGGTGGGAAAAACAACTACTTAAATATGATCCCCATTTAGAGACAACGATGACCAGCTGCCTCTAATTGGGAATCATACAAAAAACCCACCATAGAAAAAAGAAACTAGTGCACAACATATAAAAAAGAAACTAGATAAACCCCCCAGTCACGCCCTGACCTACTTTACCATATAAAATAAGAGCACTCTGTGGTCAGGACGTGACAGTTACGTTACAGCCTTATTGTAAAATGGAGTATGGCTTGAATGCCATCCTTTAGAATGCACTGTATATTTCATGATGTTGTGTATACCTGGAAATAAATCAGAACTCATGTAAACATTACAGTTTTGAAAGCATAGCTTGTACAACAAAAGTGGTCTCTTGGCACAACTTACCCCAGGCATGGGGTAAGTTGAGCCAAGGGACAGGTTAAGTTAAGCCGCCTACACATTTCTGTATTTAATGAAATATTACCACTACCTTTGTAAAACCATGTGTATATTTATTTCCCAAACACAATTCATCACAATCACATTTTTGTCTTTTAATAATTTTAAGCATATTTTAACACAGGCTTAACATACACTTCATACTTTTTAAACCCTTTTAACATAGGCTAGGCACTGATGTTACTTCATATCCCAGCGATAATGTCTTGCATTACGCCTGGGAAGAAAGACTTCAATTTGCTCAATTTGCCATTGGTTCCACCATTGGCTCAACTTACCCCAAGGCAAACACAACTAGAAGGATGCACTTTCAGGCTAGGTTTAGGACCTCCTATTGAAGCTCCAACTGATGTAATGTTTAAATGATCTACTTTGGTTTAGATACAAGCATTATGAAACCTTGAACACAATAAATACATTTGACTGGCTTAAAATCAGTTTTTCTAACCTAACTTGTTTACCACATTTCCATGTGTTTTCTTTTCATCACAGACTCCAAATATTTGGTCAAATTATACATTTTGTGTATGTTTCCTTGAAAGAAGGGTATCTCAACTTACCACTTTGGCTCAACTTACCTCACTCTCCTCTATACAGATTCCATTTTAACTTTGTTGTTGGTTATTTCATTTATTGGAAGCAAGCACAGAGAGATTCAGCCAAAACACCATGTGGAAGCTAATGTTTTAATGCGATCAATTAAGTAAGAACAATAAAACAAGGGAAACTTGCGTGTGGTCTACATTCACCATTGCTCACTGAGGACCACTGCTCATGATACATCTGATCTACTGCTCTTTGCTCTGCTCTTGGTCCTCTTTCTAAACTCACAATATCAGAACCATATATTTGGCTCCGATTGGTGCAGCGGTCTAAGGCACTGCATCTCAGTGCAAGAGGGCGTCACTACAGTCCCTGATTCAAATCTAGGCTATATCACATCCGGCTGTGATAGGGAGTCCCATAGGGCGGTGCACAATTTGCCCAGTGTTGGCCAGGGTAGGCCGTCATTGTAAATAAGAATTAGTTCTTAACTGACTTGCCTAGTTAAATAAAGGAAAAATAAAAAGTACAGGTATCAGCTCTTACCTTCTGCAGCCACTGCGTGTTGTTCTCCATGGCCGTCTCCAGGTGCTGCAATTTCTGTGCAGACCATTCACTCTCTGCATGGGGTGGTGTGTCCCTTTGAACCATGTTGGTGCTGCCGTATTGGTCCGGGCTGGCCTGACAGCGCTCCATCTCTGGTAGGATGAAGGTGTAGCTGCAGTGGCCATGCTGGACACGATGGAGCCCCCTGCGCTTTTCTCCTCTGCGCCTCTGCCCTCTACCACCTCCTCCTCCTCCACTAGCACCCACTACGCTAGCCCCCATTACCCCAGCCACCAGCATCAGCCCCCAACTCAACAGGATTTTCCTCATGGTGCTCCCCACCCCTTAACGCCCAGGTAGTAGTACCTGTGCCAAGGTGTTGTGATAAAAGTGCCCCCTCCCCCCCACTTCACTCACTCACTCACTTGAGATATGGATGCACATGGTTCCAAGCAGAAAAAGGAGAGGAAGCCCTTGTGTTCTCTTCTTCTTAATTTAGATGTATTTTGACTGTGCTTTGGTTATTATTATTCTTGATAAAGTCCTGTTTTTCTCCCCGCAGGTCCCTGTTTCCTCTAAACTTTCCCTGGCCCCTGTGCTACGTAAGTGAACAGACACAAACATTGACCCCTAAATAGCCACAGAGAAAGAGAGAGGGAGGGGGAGAGAGACAGAAAGAGAACAAGAGAGTGAGAGAGAGAGAGAGAGAGAGGGAGCAGCTCCAAATGAGTCTCAATCTTCAATGTCCAAAAAAGAGAGAAATGCTTTCCTCCCATCCCACTCCAATGGGTCGAGTTTCAGAAATGGCCAAAGTGAAATAGTTCTGCCCCCTCTTATCTGAGGGTTGGGGGGAGGGGGAGAGCTGAGGGAGGTCTATTAGATCACCCCGTCTCTCCTCTCCACTAATCTGCTCTGTCCACTCTGGGGCTAAAGATGCCATGTATGGTCTCTCCCCGTTTCAGCACAGGTTAGGAAACATACATAAGTAAATGCACATGAAGCAGGGCTTGTTGCTTTTTTTTCTAAGGCACTTTTGGTCACTTTTCACTGTTTTCTGAAGTATTGATTAATTCATATGCATCTAAACTTTTGAGAGCATGCCAAATTAGCATATTCTTATCAGTCAACTAAATGAAAATATGTAATTTTGCAATTTCCTGAATAAAACATTTGTAATAGAGTATAGAGTAATAGAGTATACACCCTCATCCAGTTCTACTGTAGTCAGCAAATATACCATAGCATGCAGCTCGTTGGTGAAACCATTTTTTGTATACTGCACCTCTTTGCCCTTTATTTATTTTCTACATGATCCTTATTTTTGGCATAGTTTGTCTTGTATCTTATGTTGCGGCTGTTGCAGTCCTTAGGGAGAGAGGTCACAGGGAGTGACTTTTTGCCCTGCTTAAAATTATTCTCATGAGAACTGGGAGAGAAGCGTGGTGAAGGTTCTTGAATATTCTATTTTGACTGAAATCAGGACTTTCAGCAAGTGAAAATCATAAACTACCCCTTTCACCTTTCCTGTGGGAACATTAGTGATATATTTTATTCTGCATTCTTTTTCAACTCTTGCATGTGGTGGTCATCATGCTGTTTGGTGTCTTTTTATGTTGATTTTTACTTGGTTGTTTTACAGCGAAGTCATAGCCCTTATTTCAAATCACACTCCGACAGTTGACTCCAAGTCAATCTTCAGTGGCCCGAGTGGTGGTAGGATGTGGAGGAGAAGGTGAAGGAGGAGGAGGTAGGATTTCTGTTGCCTTGATTGCTGTCTGGGGAGCAGAGCAGAGTCTCTATATCACACCCAAAGGACACATTCATAGCAACAGATTGAGACTTGGAGTGAAAGGTTAACACCTTCTCAATGACTTCCTGTTTAACTGTTTCAACTGACCATTTTGGCAGTTCAAACCCTTCCTGGTAGTAAGACAAGATCTGCCAAATCAATCACAGGTTTTCTGTTTGGGATTGTGGAGTAGTAGTGTGATTTATTTTACTATTACGTGGTCATCCCTACTGCCTCTGGCCTGGCGGACTCACTAAACACAAATGCATCTTTTGTAAATAATGTCTGAGAGTTGGAGTGTGCTCCTGGCTATCTGTAAATTGTAAAAACAAGAAAATGGTGCCGTCTGCTTTGCTTAATATAAAGAATTTTAAATGATTTATACTTTTACTTTCGATACTTAAGTATATTTTAAACCAAATACTTTTAGACTTTTACTCAAGTAGAATTTTACTTTCTGATTTTCACTACTACTACAATTTCATACTTTTCCCACCACTGTTGTGGAGTGTAGGTCAGCATCTGTCAAAGTTCGTATTATAAATTTGATATTTTCAAAATAAATTCCTTTCATTTTGTTGGTTGGTAAAGCCTGGTAACCCCAAATCTCAATAATATTACATATGTGGCCGACCGCCTCGATTCGGTCTTTTGGAATAGTGTTTTTTACACTGGATAAAAGTATAGACTCTGCGCTACAAAATGGTATATCATACACTGCAGTTGAGAAACTAATTCTGCTTTGAAAGTTGATAAACTTGTAACCCTAATTCTGAGAAAATGGCCCTGGAATGTTTTGTTACACCTACTGGAGAGGTCTTCTTTGTCTACATCTATTCAGCATCGTTTACCACCTCTTAAGCCTTATCTCCACTCAACTCTTTAAGGATTCACATGTGAAGCCATGTGCTAAACAGAGTGAGTAAGGTAGTGTAGTAAACAACCAAAGATTTCAAGACCAAAAGTGATAAAAGTAGTAGCTTACAATATTTTTAACTCCAGGTAAAAATATACTTTATCTAGTCCTTAGCCTATATCCTACTCTCTTTGGTTCAGGTCATGTTGTTCTTCACATTTTTATCTGGATATTGCTACTATGCAAATCTGCAAGTAACCATTTCACTGTACCGTTTACACCTTCTGTATCCTGTGCATGTGACAAATAAACTTTGATTTGATTTGATATAGTGTGTTTTAACCAGATATTATAATATTTTCTAATTATTAGATGATGCTTACCCAGACACACGTGTCTAAAATTATGGGTCATGTGAAAGAAATGCTATAACCATCCCCCAGTCATATCTATCTAAGTCGATGGGTCACTATTGTCTAGACTATTGTACACAGTAATCAACCCCAGACACACCTGACTAACTTGATGGGTCATGTAATCCTCTGGCGAAGTGTAGTCTTTTGTTTAGACATGTAGCTAGCTAGCTAAACAATGAACAATAATCCCAACCCATAGCTACAGTACAAACTGATTGTCATAGCTAGCCACTATGCATGAAATGCTGTGGTATGAAGCTAAAGCTTACCTACTAGGTTCAATATTAGCTAGCTAGCTAACATTAGGCTATAACCAGCAATGCAAATGATTTCTGTGATACGAATAATATTACTACCCAGATCATACACATAACATTAGCTAGTAAGCCAGCAAACTAACGTTAGCTAGCAGTACCCTTTAAATTGCAATGAAAATGACTTCCTGACAAAATTAGAAATGTTTAATATCTGAAAATGTAGCTAGACTCTTACCCATATACATGGACCCATATACATGGATGAACACTTCACGGCAGCGTGTATTTTCCATTTGGTTTTTAGCTAGATACAGCTCATTTGGCCCGTTTGGCTGAATCACAAGAGACACCACCTGGTGAAGTAAGTTTAGTTTTTTTCAATCTTCTACTGTAACTGTACCTCAGAGGAGGCTGTTGGGAGAGCTATGGGAGGATGGGCTCATTATAATGGCTGGAATGGAATTAATGTACCGATATCAAACACATCAAACATATGGAAACCACGTTTGACTTCATTCCACTCATTCCATTCCAGCAATTACAATGAGCCTGTCCTCCTATAGCTCCTCCCACCAGCCTCATCTGAGGTAGAGGTACAATAGAAGATAAGATGGCCGCTTGAAAAAAACTAAACTTACTTCACCAGGTGGTGTCTCTTGTGATTCTGCCATTCTTTAAGGATTGTGAACGATGGGGTCATAACCTGCCTTACAATTCGTAATGCTCTCCACCTGCATAATCACCACTGGGGGGAAAGACTCCATAATATAATATATACCATAATATATACCATAATATAAATGGCCTAACTGCATGACATCCTCACTGTTTCGATTGTCTGAGTGTGATAAGGCTGATTTATTTTCCCGTTTTAGGTCTCAGCTCTTATGAATCAGTAGCATTTATAGACATGAGAGAGAAAATTTACTATAGGGTGGGGTAACTCGACAGCTTGGTAATTTCGTAGTCATTCTGCAATATATGACATTTACTTTTTGTCGCTCCATGGCAAAATACCGCACATGGCAATGATCATATATATTGATATCTAATGAAATGTTCAGAAGTGCGACATTTAGATTTTTCTGAAGTCTCCTATTACAGAAGTACTAATATTATCAGTATTGCATACCTTTAAAGGGGCAATCTGACATTGCTGAATCCAGAGTTAGTGGAAATGTGTTTGTTCACATTGCAACACCATAATACCAAATAATGCATTTCCAATACATGTTTAAGTACAGTGTCTTCAGAAAGTATTCACACCCCTTCCACAATTTTGTTGTGTTACAGCCTACATTTAAAATATATATGTTTTTGTCACTGGCTTATACACAACACTCCATAATGTCAAAGTGGAAATGTTTTTCGAAAAGTTTACGAATGGAATACTTATTGTCTTGAGTCAATAAGTATTCAAATATTTTGTTATGGCAAGCTTAAATAAGTTCAGGAGTAAAATGTTGCTTAACAAGTCACAATAAGTTGCATGGACTCACTCTTTGTGCCATAATAGTGTTAAACATGATTTTTTAAATGACTACGTCATCTCTTTACCCCACACATACAATTATCTGTAACTTCCCTCAGTCGAGCAGTGAATTTCAAACACAGATTCAACCACAAAGATCAGGGAGGTTTTCCAATACCTCACAAAAAAGCATGGTGAAGTTATTAATTACACTTTGGATGGTGTATCAATACAGGCGTCCTGCCTAACTCAGTTGCCAGAAAAAGGAAACTGCTCAGGGATTTCACCAAGAGGCCAATGGGGACTAAAACAGTTACAGAGTTTAATGGCTGTGATAGGAGAAAACTGAGGATGGATCAACAACATTGTAGTTATTCCACAATTCTAACCTAGTTGACAGAGTGAAAAGAAGGAAGCTTGTACAGAATATATGTATACTATTTGCAACAAGGCACTTAAGTAATACTGCAAAACATGTGGCAAAGCAATTCACTTTTTGTCCTAAATTGAAAAAGGCGTGTTTTGGCAAATCCAATACAACATATTAATGAATAGCATTCTCCATATTTTCAAGTATAGTGGTGGCTGCATCATGTTATGGGTATGCTTGTAATTGTTAACCTCTAGGGGACCCCTTCCCGTTCTTATCCCATTAACGGAATTGATTTTGACAACAGCCAGTGGAAAATCAGAGCGCCAAATTCAAAACAGCTAAAATCACATAATTCCATTTTCTCAAACAGTCAACTATTTTACACCATTTTAAAGATAAACTTCTCGTTAATCCAACCACATTGTCCGATTTCAAAAAGGTTTTACGGCGAAAGCATAAAATTAGATTATGTTAGGACATTTCCAACACTAGAAAAACCAGACAGCCATTTTCCTAGCAAGGACAGGTGTCACAAATACCAGAAATTCAGCTAAAATTATGCACTAACCTTTGACGATCTTCATCAGATGACACTCCTAGGACATTATGTTACACAATACATGTATGTTTTGCTCGATAAAGTTCATATTTATATCCAAAAACAGCATTTTACATTGGCGTGTAATGTTGTGAAATGTTTTCCCTCCAAACCTACCGGTGAATGAGCACAATGAGCACACATATTACAGAAATACTCATCATAAACTTTGATAAATATAGAAGTGTTATGCACAGAATTATAGATACACTTCTCCTAAATGTAACCGCTTTGTCAGATATCAAAAAAGGTTCATGGCGAAAGCACAATTTGCAATAATCTGAGTACAGCCCAGAAGACACCAATAACAAGCAAACAGAAACCCGCCATCTTGGAGTCAATAAAACTAAGAAATGACATTATAAATATTCACTTACCTTTGATTAACTTCATCAGAAGGCACTCCCAGGAACCCCAGCTCCACAATAAATGTTCGATAAAGTTCATATTTATGTCCAAATAATCCATTTTGTTCACGCGTTAGGTTCACTATCCAAATCCACAACGCGCATGCTTACTTAGTCCAGACGAAAAGTCAAAAAAGTTATAATACAGTTTGTAGAAACATGTCAAACGATGTATAGAATCAATCTTTAGGTTGTTTTTATCATATATCTTGAATAAAATTCCAACCGGACCTATTCGTTCTCTTTAGGAGTGAATATGAACTCAGCTCGCTCCCAAGTCCATGCGCGTGACTGAGCCCATGCCTTATAATGGGACACCTACTTCCTTGTGCTGTTATTCCCATCAAATTCACCATAGAATCTTCAAACACCGTTCTAAAAACTATTGACATCTAGTGGAAGCTTTAGGAAGTGCAAAATGAACCCTAAGTCACTGTATGCAGTCAAGGCAATCACTTGAAAAAACTACAACCTCAGATTTTCCACTTCCTGCTTGACGTTTTCTCAGGTTTTTGCCTGCCAAATGAGTTCTGTTATACTCACAGACACCATTCAAACAGTTTTAGAAACTTCAGAGTGTTTTCTATCCAAATCTACTAATAATATGCATATTCTAGTTTTTGGGCCAGAGTAGTAACCTGTTCAAATTGGGTACGTTTTTCATCCGGCAGTGAAAATACTGCCCCATAGCCCCAGCAGGTTGACTGGGGAGTTTTTCAGTATAAAAAAGACATGGAATGGAGCTAAGCACAGGTGAAATCCTAGAGGAAAACCTGGTTCAGTCTGCTTTCCACCAGACACTGGGAGATTAATTCAACTTTCAGCAGTACAATAACCTAAAACACAAGGCCAAATCTACGCTGGAGTTGCTTACCAAGAAGACAGTGAATGTTCCTGTCTGGAGAAGTAAATGAACGTTTCTAGCACTGAAGGAGCTGAATCTACTAAGTTTTGTTTCGGGACAAACTGGATCACTCAGAGTTCCAACGCGGCAATTGTTTGCTTGCTGAGGATTATAGGATTGAAGTGGCTTCCTTTAACAAGCAGGTCACCAGCCTACGTAAGAAACTGGGGAAAACGTAGAGTGGAATGTTTACCTATTTCACGCCGGTGGCTGGACGACGTTATCGCTTGTTGGATGCATCTCTGCCTTGGCATTTGTCGTTGTCCGACTGGCCGGTGTTGCCCGTAGTTCGTTCGCCAGTGGAGCCTTCGACTGCCTTTCCTCCCACATCTGATAGCGGAGTTGAAAGAGCATGCCAATCAATGATGGTCGCATGTCACGAGCCGTGGAAGCCGAAGACAGCGGTCTCCCGCAAATCAGGCTACATTCTCAACGAGAGGCCCGGAGCGGATGCAAACAACTAATAGTTTCGCAGCCCTGGAGCCTGATCTTCCTGCACCTTCATCGCTGGGGGTACCTGTGTCTGCAGCCACTGTGCCCACTCCTTCCCCTATGATTTCAAACTCGATATCGACAACCTTCCATTGCTGCTCTGGATCGAGCGGGGCTTCCCCATCTGTAGGATGCCTGCACCAGGCGCTGGGAGCTATGGACTCAAGTTATCCTGCCTCTCGCCCGTCCTTAAAGGGTTCTTGAAATCCTGTGAAGCGTGGGAGTGGGCGGATTTCCTCGTCCTTCTCGCCAGACATGATTTTGGGCAGCTCCATGATAGGAAATGTCACTGTTCCTGGTGCAAAAACAATGCCCTATCCCGGAGCTCGAGTACAAGACATTCCTAAGCTGCTCCCGAATATTCTACGGCAGGATATGGAAATCTATTCTATCGTAGTCCATGTGAGTTTTAATGACATTATGAAGGGCAACTCTGAACAGTTGAATCTGAATTTTAAAGAGCTGATTGATTCTCTGCTAGACACTAATAAAAGACCCATCATATCTGGCCCTGTGCCCTCTCTGAACTGTGGCATTGAACACTTTAGCAGGATTCTTTCTCTTCACTACTGGCTAAGTAATTATTGCAGCTCAATGGGTGTAACTTTTGTTGATAATTTCAATACATTTTTGAAGCAAAACATATTTTATAAGGAGGATGGGATCCACCTGAATAATTTGGATTCCTGGATCCTTTCAAAGAATTATAAGGCTGCGTTGAGACAATGACTTATCAATGACCCAAGCCCAGCTCAGTTACACCCTACCATTGTGTCACTGAGGTATTATAATACTTCAGCAAATGTACATTATACCAATGGGCATTGGTAGACAATGTAATTAACCTAATTTATGTCCCTCTAACTGCCTCTGCTGATCCTACTATCACGGCTCAGGCTAAAACCCCGATGTATAAACAGGAGGCGGATAGTACGAGTCTCAGAGTTTTTATTATAGTTCAAGGGGCAGGCAAAAGGTAGGCCAAGGCAGGCAAAGAGTTGTAATCCAAATCAGAGTCAGGCAGGTTACAGGATGCCAGGCAGGATCAGGACAGGCAGGATCAGGACAGGACAGGCAGGATCAGGACAGGCAGGATCAGGACAGGCAGGATCAGGACAGGCAGGATCAGGACAGGCAGGATCAGGACAGGCAGAAAGGTCAGAACTGGGACGACTAAGAAAAACAAAACTAGTACACCGTCAATACGGGAACACGCTGGTAGGACATGACAAGACGAACTGGCAACAGATAAACTGAAAGGCATGTATAAATACACAGGCGATAATGGGGACAAATGGGAGACACCTGGTGTGGGGTGGAGACAAGCACAAGACAGGTGAAACAGATTAGGGTGTGATTGTATGCAATTGTATGCAGTAATAATGTGCCTATGAACTAGAGGTATACTGTTAGCACTGAGGTGGTGTGATCTAGTAGGACGTCCACTGTGTGCAGTTCCCCCTGCATTAAAATAAATAATATGAGCATGTCTACTTCTGCTAAGCTTCCAAGTAAATCAAATCAAATCAAATTTTATTGGTCACATACACATGGTTAGAAGATGTTATTGCGAGTGTAGCGAAAGGCATATGCTTCTAGATCCGACAGTGCAGCAGTATCTAACAATTCTAAAACAAAACCTAATATCTACAAATTCCACAACAAAACCTAACACACACAATCTAGAAAAGGGATAAGGGATAAGAATATATAAATATAAAATATATGGATGAGCAGTGACAGAGTGGCTAAGATGCAATAGATAGTGTAGGATACAGTATACAGTTTATACATATGAGATAAGTAATGCGAGATATGTAAACATTCTTAAAGTGGCATTATTAAAGTGACTAGTGTTCCAAGTGGCCAATGATATCAAGTCTGTAGGTAGGCAGCCGCCTCTCTGTGCTATTGATGGCTGTTTAAAAATCTGATGGCTGGGTGGTTCTTGTCCTTGATGATCTTTTTTTGCCTTCCTGTGACATCGGGTGTTGTAAGTGTCCTGGGCAGCAGGTAGTTTGCAGACTACACCACCCTCTGGAGAGCCCTGCGGTTGTGGGCGGTGCGGTTGCCGTACCAGGCGGTGATACAGCCCAACAGGATGCTCTCGATTGTGCACCTGTAAAAGTTAGTGAGGGTTTTCGGTGACAAGACAAAATTACAATTGGCTCAGAACAAGGCAGGACGGCTGGCCCTGAAGTGTACACGGGGAGCTAACATTATTAATATGCATGCCAATCTCTCATGGCTCAAAGTAGAGGAGAGATTGACTTCTTCATTACTTGTTTTTGTAAGAAATGTTGACAAGCTGAATGCACCAAGCTGTCTGTTTACTAGCACACAGCTCAGACACCCATGCATACCCCACAAGACAAGCCACCAGAGGTCTCTTCACAATCCCCAAGTCCAGAACAGACTATGGGAGGTGCACAGTACTATGTTACCTTTATTTAACTAGGCAAGTCAGTTCAGAACAAATTCTTATTTACAATGACAGCCTACCAGGGAACAGTGCCTTGTTCAGTGGCAGAATGACCAATTTTTACCTTGTCAGCTTGGGATTCAATCCAGCAACCTTTCGGTTACTGGCCCAACGCTCTAACCACTAGGCTACCTGCCGCTCCACTCTACTACATAGAGACATGGCTACATGGAACTGTATTCCACATTAGGTAACTGACGCAAGCAGTAGAATCAGATTATTTTTTTAAAAACAGGTAAAAATACACCTTATGGAACATCGGGGACTGTGAAGAGACACACACACACACACACACAGGTACAGACACGCACACACACACAAAAGCTAGCACTCTACACACACGTACATTGAAATAACGTTGTATGGTGGTATTATACATTTTGTATTGTAGATATGTAGTGGTGTAATAACGTTATATGATGTACTGTTTTATCTTTTGTTTTATGTGAAATGTAAGTGCCTTAATGTGTTTGGACCACAGGAAGAGTAGCTGCTGCGGGATACAGTGGGGGGAAAAAGTATTTGATCCCCTGCTGATTTTGTACGTTTGCCCACTTACAAAGAAATGATCAGTCTATAATTTTAATGGTAGGTTTATATGAACAGTGAGAGACAGAATAACAACAAAAAAATCCAGAAAAACGCATGTCAAAAATGTTATAAATTGATTTGCATTTTAATGAGGGAAATAAGTATTTGACCCCTCTGCAAAACATGACTTAGTACTTGGTGGCAAAACCCTTGTTGGCAATCAGAGGTCAGACGTTTTTTGTAGTTGGCCACCAACTTTGCACACATCTCAGGAGGGATTTTGTCCCACTCCTCTTTGCAGATCTTCTCCAAGTCATTAAGGTTTCGAGGCTGACGTTTGGCAACTCGAACATTCAGCTCCCTCCACAGATTTTCTATGGGATTAAGGTCTGAAGACTGGCTAGGCCACTCCAGGACCTTAATGTGCTTCTTCTTGAGCCACTCCTTTGTTGCCTTGGCCGTGTGTTTTGGGTCATTGTCATGCACCATACTTTGGGTCATAGTTGCACCATACTTCCCCAAACCATCTTGCTACTCAATGTGTAAATTGATGCGTTTTTTAAAATTGTAGTGCTTCTATTTTAAATGTGTCTGCAACTTTGTGTGCTGCTATTTTGGCCAGGTCTCTCTTGTAAAATAGATTGTCAATCTTAATGACACCAACCTGGTAAAATAATGGTAAAATAAAATAATAAAATAAATTGCTCTAACATAGAGAAAAAATGATTTGTATGGTAGAAATTAAGAGTGTTGAAATAAGGAGCTCCACTTTGTCGAGAAATCTACTCATTTTCAGATGAAAGGCAAAAGTAGAGCCAACAGTAACTTACGGTTTGTGACCATATCACACTGATGATTATCTGAACTCTTAGGATTGTAAAAAAAATGACCTGTAATAATTGTTCATGAGCCCAGTGTCCTTTTAAATTATATATGTTGAATTTATACAAATGTATGTTTTGGAAATGGAGAAACTGGATTGCAAACAGTCATTCTTTCATCGTCCCCCAGTGACTCTTTGAGGTGCTATCAGATGGGCCAGAATTGAAAGAAGACAACAGAGCACCTCTCTCAACTAAAGAACTACTGTGTTTTCTGCTTTGAAGGCATAGTTCACCCAAATTACAAAATTACCGTATGACAACAATCCATACAAATGCAGCATTTAGAGACACGAGACAGTGGCCTGCTAAACAAGACCAAAGCATGGATTGTTGTCATATCTTGTCCATAGACTGCTTACAGTGTAAAGCAAACAAAATCCATTTGTTTGTAACTTGGTGTACCTCCCTTTAAAGATTTTTATGTGAATAAAATGTCTACGTAATATTTATTAATGGATTACCTACAAGGATAATCAGAACACCTTTTAAAAGTCAGTAATACTTACAAGCTTCTAGTTTTCTTTGGTTCAGAAGGAGAAACTGACAAAAGTTGAAAGGAATACCTTTACAGGATTAAACTTTTACAGACTGATGAATTCTGCGAACTCCTTCAAACCAAAGAGGGGAACATCCCACAATGATGCTAACTCTCAGGGGAATGCAGAAAAATGTACGGTGCAGTGTGTATCACACCACTAGGCAATTCATTTTATCTATGACATTGAGGTCATCCCTACAAGAGTCCTATCACTTTTTTATAGGGGTGAAACAAGTTATAGAAATGCAAATGGAATTGTACAATTTTTATACAGACTTTACACATTCATTACACATTAATCTATTTAAAATGTTATTTCCCTTCAAGCGTCATGAAGCTTTAAATTTCTGCCATCAAGCCAATGTTCTTATCAGTTAGTGATACAGTTGAAGTCGGAAGTTTACATACACCTTAGCCAAATACATTTAAACTCAGTTTTTCACAATTCCTGACATTTAATCCTAGTACAAATTCCATGTCAGTTAGGATCACCACTTTATTTTAAGAATGTGAAATGTCAGAATAATAGTAGAGAGAATTACTTATTTAAACTTTTATTTCTTTCATCACATTCCCAGTGGGTCAGAAGTTTACATACACTCAATTAGTATTTGGTAGCATTGCCTTTAAATTGTTTAACTTGGGTCAAATGTTTCGGGTAGCCTTCCACAAGTTTCCCAATATAAGTTGGGTGAATTTTGGCCCATTCCTCCTGACAGAGCTGGTGTAACTGAGTCAGGTTTGTAGGCCTCCTTGATCGCACACACATTTTCTATAGGATTGAGGTCAGGGCTTTGTGATGGCCACTCCAATACCTTGACTTTGTTGTCCTTAAGCCATTTTGCCACAACTTGCTTGGGGTCATTGTCCATTTGGAAGACCCATTTGCAACCAAGCCTTAACTTCCTGATTGATGTCTTGAGATGTTGCTTCAATATATCCACATAATTTTCCTCCCTCATGATGCCATCTATTTTGTGAAGTGCACCAGTCCCTCCTGCAGCAAAGCACCCCCACAACATGATGCTGCCACCCCTGTGCTTCACGGTTAGGATGGTGTTCTTCAGCTTGCAAGCCTCCCCCTTTTTCCTCCAACCAAAGGGTTCTATTTTTGTTTCATCAGACCAGTGGACATTTCTCCAAAAAGTATCATCTTTGTCCCCATGTGCAGTTGCAAACCGTAGTCTGGCTTTTTTTATGGCGGTTTTGGAGCAGTGGCTTCTTCCTTGCTGAGCGACCTTTCAGGTTATGTCGATATAGGACTTGTTTTACTGTGGAAATAGATACTTTTGTACCTGTTTCCTCCAGCATCTTCACAAGGTCCTTTGCTGTTGTTCTGGGATTGATTTGCACTTTTCGCACCAAAGTACCTTCATCTCTAGGAGACAGAACACTTCTCCTTCCTGAGCAGTAGGACGGCTGCGTGGTCCCGTGGTGTTTATACTTGCGTACTATTGTTAGTACAGATGAACATGGTACCTTCAGGTGTTTGGAAATTGCTCCCAAGGATGAACCAGACTTGTGGAAGTCTACATTTTTCTTCTGAGATCTTGGCTGATTTCTTTTGATCTTCCCATGATGTCATGCAAAGAGGCCCTGAGTTTGAAGGTAGGCCTTGAAATACAGTCATGGCCAAAAGTTTGGAGAATGACACAAATATTAATTTTCACAAAGTCTGCTGCCACAGTGTCTTTAGATTTTTTTGTCAGATGTTACTATGGAATACTGAAGTATAATTACAAGCATTTCATAAGTGTCAAAGGCTTTTATTGACAATTACATGAAGTTGATGCAAAGAGTCAATATTTGCAGTGTTGATACTTCTTTTTCAAGACCTCTGCAATCCGCCCTGGCATGCTGTCAATTAACTTCTGGGCCACATCCTGACTGATGGCAGCCCATTCTTGCATAATCAATGCTTGGAGTTTGTCAGAATTTGTGGGTTTTTGTTTGTCCACCCGCCTCTTGAGGATTGACCACAAGTTCTCAATGGGATTAATGTCTGGGGAGTTTCCTGGCCATGGACCCAAAATATTGATGTTTTGTTCCCTGAGCCACTTAGTTATAATTTCTGCCTTATGGCAAGGTGCTCCATCAAGCTGGAAAAGGCATTGTTCGTCACCAAACTGTTCCTGGATGTTGGGAGAAGTTGCTCTCGGAGGATGTGTTGGTACCATTCTTTATTCATGGCTGTGTTCTTAGGCAAGATTGTGAATGAGCTCACGCCCTTGGCTGAGAAGCAACCCCACACATGAATGGTCTCAGGATGCTTTACTGTTGGCATGACACAGAACTGATGGTAGCACTCACCTTGTCTTCTCCGGACAAGCTTTTTTCCGGATGCCCCAAACATCGGAAAGGGGATTCATCAGAGAAAATGACTTTACACCAGTCCTCTACAGTCCAATCCCTGTACCTTTTGCAGAACATCAGTCTGTCCCTGATGTTTTTCCTGGAGAGAAGTGGCTTCTTTGCTGCCCTTCTTGACACCAGGCCATCCTCCAAAAGTCTTCACCTCACTGTGCATGCAGATGCACTCACACCTGCCTGCTGCCATTCCTGAGCAAGCTTTGTACTGGTGGTGCCCCGATCCCGCAGCTGAATCAACTTTAGGAGACGGTCCTGGCGCTTGCTGGACTTTCTTGGGCGCCCTGAAGCCTTCTTCACAACAATTGAACCGCTCTCCTTGAAGTTCTTGATGATCCGATAAATGGTTGATTTAGGTGCAATCTTACTGGCAGCAATATACTTGCCTGTGAAGCCCTTTTTGTGCAAAGCAATGATGACGGCACGTTTTTCCTTGTAGTTAACCATGGTTGACAGAGGAAGAACAATGATTCCAAGCACCAATTCATCTGATCACTCTTCATAACATTCTGGAGTATATGGAAATTGCTATCATACAAACTGAGGCAGCAGACTTTGTCAAAATTAATATTTGTGTCATTCTCAAAACTTTTGGCCATGACTGTACATCCACAGGTACACCTCCAATTGACTCAGAAGTTTCTAAAGCCATGACATAATTTTCTGGAATTTTCCAAGCACAGTTAACTTAGTGTATGTAAACTTCTGACCTATTGGAATTGTGATACAGTGAATTATCAGTGAAATAATCTGTCTGTAAACAATTGTTGGAAAAAGTACTTGTGTCATGCACAAACTAGATGTCCTAACCAACTTGCCAAAACTATAGTTTGTTAACAAGACATTTGTGGAGTGGTTGAAAAACAAGTTTTAATGACTCCAACCTAAGTGTATGTAAACTTCCGACTTCAACTGTATAACCAACATGTCATTGAAGTTTTATTTATGCCATAAAACTCACTCTTGACCAATCAGAAAAAAGCGCTCCTGTTGGGTGACCGATCAGCTGCTAAGAAGAGACCAGAGGGATCACTTGACAAGTTTCTGACATTTTAACAGTACAGACTACAGGAGGTAACCCAGTTGCCAGCGGTAACTGACAGCTTTATGGTCCTAAAGCTTTAAAGTACAACCCCCACCCTCCAGGACAGCTTTTACCGATGTCTATCAAATATTTGTCTCATAGTGGTTCAGTGTTTCTGGATTTCTTGCTGTTTGATTAACCTTTTTGTCGACCACAGGTACTTGATTACAAATCCCAACAGCTAGCGTCTTTAAACAAGCAATCAACATGTTGTTCTAAAGAGCTCCCAGGGCTCCTCTTACATAAATGAAGGGGTTGTTTCTTAAATTGCCACAGAATGTTGCCATATGCACTCCTGGATAGAGAATCCAGCCCTGCGTAAATCCTATCTTATCTCTGTTTTTCTTACCAGATTGGAGCCTATTTCTCTGATATCAGCCACAGTAATGAACACATTTACCATTGTTTCTTATTTCATTTGGAGCACACCCCACGTATGTTTTCCAATCCAAAGCCCTGCCTGATAACATCCATGTTTGTAAAATAAAAGGACACCCCTCCCAAGACAAAATGTGCAATTTCATAAAAAAAAATATATTATTAGGGTTTGGAATAAGCTAATGTTGTACAGACATTACACTGAGGAATTTCACTAGGTCTGATCATAGAGGGAAATCATATTATTAGTTTGTACAAGATACATTTAGGATATTTAATTGCTAATATTTATGTCACATTTTTGCTTTAATGTTTTCTGTAAGGTTCCCATACATTAATCAATTTCTTATCTCCTAAAACCCCACAAAAACATCGTTTTAGGAAAACAATATATTATCTTGCTCATGGGTGTGGGGAGGTTTGGCCCTTTTTGTTTAATGAGGTAATTTCAGGACAATAATGTCTGTCCATTTAAGGGGACCCCTTTTGACTCAAGAGCACCACCAGAGGAAAACATTCTGTATAGCCTTTTTAAGATGCCCCAGTGATCATAGATTGTTACAAATGTTTTTGGTAATCAGCAATATTCTTTAGTTGCATAAATGGGCAGAGGGGCATCTTTCTTTAACTGTTTCAGAATAGATATGGATGAGAAGCAGGGCACTATTCCCATGGTTGGGCTGCTGAGCACATAGGGACAGAGAAGCAAATTCTGGTTTGTTCCCAGTAAAATTAGGCTTTTTAAATACTTTCTCACTATAATGAAAAGCAGGTCCAGGGAAGAATACAGACTGGACTAGTGTGTGTCGGTGACGGTGTGTATGTGTCTAAAAATGTGAGGGGAAGGAAGAGGAAGGTCAAATGTAAATGATTAGACTACAGCAGAGACCTCCAGTGAGGAGACTCTGGGTAAGAGGTCCCTGCTGCCACAATCTATGTGGGGACAGGAAGTAAGTGGAAGTCCTGAGAGAGTGAGAGAGAAATAGAGAGAGAGAAGGAGAGAAAGAGACAGAGAGAGAGACAAGGAGAGAGAGAGAGAGGCAGGACAGAGGTGGGTAGGGTGAATAGAGACAATGAGAAAGGAGAATAGAAAGAGAGTAGATTGAGAAAAAGACAGCAAGTGAGAGAGAACGTGTGATAGAGTCAAGTCCTGCAACCATATGATAAATACAACCATCAAAATCATGACAAGAACGGATACATCGCTTCAAGGGTCCTGCATGTGTTTCAAGCTGTACATTGCACACAATACACGTCATTGAAACAATATCATAATTCCTCCAAGAATTTAATTTACTATACATGGCCATGAGTTTAATCCACTGAAAGAATTTGCTTCCATACAGAGTCTATAGTACTCAAGGCCTGTCTAGTGTTAAACCCATGGCCACTAATCCTCTGACATATATTCTACTTCGTGTTGCTAACAACGCCTTCCCTCTAGGGAATGCACAGTTATGGGACTCGGTGCAATTGGGCCATGAATAGCGTCTCCTAAAATGTGTTAACCCAATGAGGGGTAAAATTGTTTGTTCCTTGTTGGGCCTAGCTGGGGGTTTGTGGGTAAGGTTTTATAGTTTATCGTTACGGTGATGATATGACATTGCATTGAGTGTAACTAAGACCCACCTGAGATGTTGAAGGTGTGTGTGTGTGTGTTTGTACGTGCGTGCGTCTGTGTGCATTTGTGTGTTAAATACGTGTGTGTGCGTCTGTGTGGGGGCGGGGGGGGGGGGGGTTCTATAGGAAAAAGCATGGGGGAAGTGGTTAAAACTTTGAACCTCAACACGAGGTGAAGAAATAAATTCAACTTCCATTAGAAGAGCTGCAGCTCATGTCCATCCTGGTCCCAATCCTGAATACCAACATGAGGAGGAAGAGGCAAGAAGCTCACCTCAGACAATCACTGGTACAGCTGATTAGCCGTCATTGAAAATAAGAATTTGTTCTTAACTGACTTGCCTAGTTAAATAAAGGTAAAATAAAAAAATAAAAAAGTCAGATTTCAAGAAAAGCGAATCTAAGTGGAGACTATTCTACTATGCACATCACCAATGTGAACCGTCGACATGGCTGGTTATCTTCCAGAGTGAACACCAGTAGAAGATGGGAAAGGGGAGACCCCTTTCGGACAATCAGAGCCATACAGCTGGAAGGCCAACAACTTTCCGAGAAGGTTTGCTTCCGACCAAGATAAACGACAAACAAAGGCATTTCACGCGTAAATACATTCATGATTTCTTATTCCAAACGGGTGGCGGTTCGTGTACAAAGTATATGGTTAATGGGACAATAGTTATAGAATGTGTCCCTTTTTCTCTCTCTTCCCCCCTACCCACTCTCCATCTATGTGGTAACAAGCCGTCATATCGTGTCAGTCGACTAGGGACCTTTGTCTCATGTAAGTGTGTGTGTGTATATTCTGTGTTATTATTTAGTTAGCTAGTAAATAAATGATTAAACCAATTTGTGTAGTACTGAATAATACGCAAGGCTGGGGTTTTTGCAGATCCAAGAAGGTTACGATCGTTCAGAAGGAGTATTTGATAATGATTAATAAGATGACTGTTTATCGATGTTAGAGGTAAAGACCTTATTAGAGTTTAATTTGGGAGATGGTAACTCTCTAAACAACTTATTCCGTGGTGCCCCAAATTGTAATGTTAATTGTTACATTATTCATTTAAATCTGGGTAACAATTAAACATAGTTAGTGGATTAAATAAATAACATTTATCAGATTAATAAAAGTAAAATTACAACATATTGGAGCCCCCGTGCGAGGAATCTAAGACAGAATTAGGCCTTGCTGTTGAATTCAGTCTATATGAAGTGTGTAGCAGATAAAGTTATACACCAATAAGCGCTGTAGGCAGGATTATTGTTGAGAGTGAGTGTGTGTGATTCCCCTCCGGTGTAGGGAGAATTACTGAATTTCTAAGAGCTAGGCCATATGTGCCAGCCGATTCAAGAAATAGACTTGTTTGGCCAAAAAAAGTACTATCACTGTCTCTCGCGTTTCAGGAGCGTGAGGAGACCACGGCGAGTATTTCTTTATGTTACAGCGTGTTCCGGTAACATCGCCAGAAAAAACACTTATTGGGTTGAACGCGAGACGTTGTTAGTAAACCACTGGTCCTGTATTGAAGGGGACCCTGTATGTGTGCTTGGAAGTTAAGATTCCAGTACAACAACGGCTAGCTCTGCATTTGATGCTAAGCAAACAAAGAAAGAGCAGCCATTTTTCTTTGTTCACGGCGAAATCCCATGCTTTGTGGGAATCCCGTGTGATTTCAGATTTCAGGGCAAAACCCTGTGCCTTGGCCTCTGCTGGAATCCCTTGTGAGTTCAGCTTTCAGGGGTAAGTGACCCCTTGGGGTGAAGAATTGACAGTCATTTTTTTGTAAAAAGAATTATGTACCCATTTTGAGGGACAACGTCTCCTGACATTTGTAACAACTGGATACACTTTAATAATATCCAACCAATCTCAATTGATTGGATATTATTGTCTCATTCGATTTAACAAGGAAGTTAAACTGCCAAACAAACCTTATACCAGGTTGATAATTTGGATACGGACCAAATTCATTTGTTCCAACCAATGAGACATATTAAACTTGTCAATATTAACCTAGATACAGCAACACTTTCAGGTTTATTAACCTCTCTGGGCTAGGTGGGACGTTTGCGTCCCACCCTGGTCAACAGCCAGTGGAATCCCGTGGCGCGATATTCAAATACCTTAGAAATGCTATTACTTCAATTTCTCAAACATATGACTATTTTACACCATTTTAAAGACAAGACTCTCGTTAATCTAACCACACTGTCCGATTTCAAAAAGGCTTTACAACGAAAGCAAAACATTAGATTATGTCAGCAGAGTACCCAGCCAGAAATAATCAGACACCCATTTTTCAAGCTAGCATATAATGTCACAAAAACCAAAACCACAGCTAAATGCAACACTAACCTTTGATGATCTTCATCAGATGACACTCCTAGGACATTATGTTATACAATACATGCATGTTTTGTTCAATCAAGTTCATATTTATATCAAAAACCAGCTTTTTACATTAGCATGTGACTAGCATGTGACTAGCATTCCCACCGAACACTTCCGGTGAATTTACTAAATTCACAAAAAACATAACAATTATTTTAAGAATTATAGATACAGAACTCCTTTATGCAATCGCGGTGTCCGATTTTAAAATAGCTTTTCGGTGAAAGCACATTTTGCAATATTCTGAGTAGATAGCCGGGCATCACAGGCTAGCTATTTTGACACCCACCAAGTTTGGTACTCACCAAACTCAGATTTACTATAAGAAAAATTGGATTACCTTTGCTGTTCTTCGTCAGAATGCACTCCCAGGACTTTTACTTAAACAACAAATGTTGGTTTGGTTCCAAATAATCCATAGTTATATCCAGATAGCGGCGTTTTGTTCGTGTGTTCAAGACACTATACGAAGGGTAAAGAAGGGTGACGCGCCCGGCGTACTTCAAAGCATGTGAAACGCTGTTTAAAATCAATATTTATGTGATTTTTCTCGTAAAAAAGCGATAATATTCAGACCGGGAGTTGTTGTTTTCGTTCAAAGACAGAGAAAGTAAAATGGCAGAATAGTCAATCAGGTTCGCTGATTGAATGTGATGAGATATCGTAATATCGGCTTCAGTCAGATTCTGCACCAAGAGGTGTCAAAAAATATTTTCCCCAAGGGGTACTGTCAAGATGCTCCTTGTGGATGACTGTGTCACAGTCAGCGTTAGGAGAAGCCAGTGTGGTCAATTCCACTCAAACTCATCGGAGTTTGAGTGGAATTGGCTATTGCAATGTTTACCTTGTGCATCACAACATTTGAATCCTAGTCTATAGTCAAAGCCCGTGGGCTTGTTTCTTGATTGAGCGGGCCCTGGATAGGGTTTCGATTGAGAGAGGGAGTAATTTCATTGTTTACGTCCTCGCCAATGGAGTTAATTTCGGCGGACCTGTTGTCGGCAAATCCACGCCTCGTCATTGTGACTTATCTTTTTCCATTTTCTCAAAATGTTGGCACATTTGTAGAGCAATGCTCTTAGCAGAGCTTCTAGAGAGTATTGGTCTATGCTTCGGTCATCATTGAACCTTTTGTCACCCTTGTTACCCTTGTGCCTTGACACTTTGTGTGGGTTGGGTGCAGGAAGATAGCGATCAGATTGATTGTAGCGGTAGTCATTTTGCTGGCGACGTAGTTTATAGCTATTTTGTGGTAGATACCTTTGTTGTGCGTCATCTTTCAATGCTCCTATCCCTGTTAACGCACCCTCTAACTGGAGTGAGTGCTCCAGCTCAATCTTCAAACCCGAAATGTCAGGGCTCTTAGCGCGGCTCACTTTTGATGCCTCAAAAGCTGTGCTCGCAAGTTCTCTGAGTTGTAAGATTAGCAGACCAACTTGAGCTGTAGGGCCCAAGTAGTTAATGAAGCGGGGATACATGTTTGACAGAAACATTTGTTTGAATGGAAATAGCTCTTCCATTCCTGTTTCAGTGAGTAGGCCAAAGTAAGCTGAACAAAACCTATGATAAATAATATGCTTGTGGGTGTGCCTTCCGAGCTTGTTTGACAATGTTAGCCAACGAGCTGTTGTGTTTGCGAGTTGCTGAACCACTGAATTCTATTTTCAAAGCCGTGGCAAGTTTCACGTAGTCGTTTTGCACGTGTTGCTGCTGTAGACGGATGAACCTTGTCACGTGTCTATTCGACATTTGCTTCAAAAGGTAAAGCCTGTCAGTACTCGAAGCGTTCGGGTAGCCATCCAAGGAGTCCTCTATGTCTGCTAATAAAGTGTCAGTATCGTTTGGTTTCCATGGAACGGGGTCAAAGTTGCAGAAGTTTTAGACGATTTTGTCAAGGCGTTCCGTGCCAAATGCGCAGAGAGGGTTGGCTTCATCTTGTGGGGAAATTGGGGCCGAAAGGCCAAGATGAGAAGCCAAGCTTTGGCTTTGTTGGCGAGGAGGCGCCATATTACTCTGTGCCGATTGGCCAAGAAGAGAAGACCTGAGAGAGGCAAAGTCTGAAATCTTTTGTCGTCTTAACTCCTTTGTGTACCGAGCTCCGGTTGCTTGGTTGGGTAGTCACACTGTAGCGCGTGACTGTTCTAGAATTCCTCCAGATGGTACCTAATGGTGGTATTCTGCTGCATAGCATTGTTCACTTAGGCGCTTAGTACCTATTTTAGACACGTGAGTGTCGCACTGGCTATGTTCGGCCTCATACTTATGTGCCATGGTTTACAGGTAGAGGTCTTGAGTGCGGCGCAAGAGAGTCAGTGATGAGATTACCTCCGCTTGCTTGGAGATACATTTTTCCATTTTCTCACCTGGGTTCTCTCATCAATCATTTGATCAGTGACTTCAATGAGTTCCGCTGTTTTTTTCATCCAACTTAGTCATTGTGTTCATTAATCTTTCTGGCGCAGGCGATCCGCTAGCAACCCACCTCAAAAATATAATCCTTTATCCAGTTAAAAACCCTTCCTCCAACCACCATGATATCCAGTTTGATAAGTAGGCATTCCATCCACATCATATCATAGGCCTTCTCTAAATCGAAGATAACGGCTACCACCACCTCCATATTTGCCTGTGCCTTTTGCATGACTGATTCAAGGAACACTACAGGATCAATCGTTCCCCTGTCTATTCTGAACCCACTTTGATCTGGTGACATTAAGCCTCTGCTCTCCAGAAAGTAAGTCAGCCTTTCCGTTATCATCCTTTCCATAAGTTTACATAAATAAGATGTCAACGCTATCAGCCTATAACTTGAAGGACTAGTAGGGCCTTTCCCTGGATTCCGTATCAGCACCACTACAGCCTGCTTCCAACTTTCAGGCAGTTTCCATTCTTGCCACACCTTATTGTAAAGGCCCAATACTTTCCCCATTGCAGTGTCACTGAGATGAGCCATCATGATGTAACACATCTCCTCCTTGCCTGGAGACGTTACCCCAGCTTTAGCTAATGCTCTCTTCATCTCAGCCAATGTAAAAGGGCATTCAATGCATCCCCACTATCTCTCTCTGATCCAGCACCACCGGATAGTCGACTCTGACCCGCTCTCTCTTCCACGCTGCCTCTCTTCTGTCAAATTATTTGAGTAATGGAGTTTCACAAATGCCTGGGCTAACATCTCTGCCTTCTCCATGTCTCTCACTGCAACAGTTTCCCCACTTTTCCTCTTAATCATTCCCCATACCTCTCCCACAGGAGTGGTCCTGCCTATGTTTCCACAAAACTGGCACCAATAATCCCTCTTAGCTGTCCTAATGGTTCTCTTTACTACTGATTGTGCTTGTTTATACTGTATCAGGCGCTGGTAATTATGGGACCTTTTAAAAATTCTGAAAGCCCTGTTCCTACTCTTCACAGCTTCAAAAAAAAGTCCACCAGGGAATTTTGTTGCTCCTTCTCCCCCCTGTACCATAAGGTATCACCTGTCTTGCAGCCACTACTATTACTCCTCTTACTCCATCACTCACTGTTTCTAAATGTTTCTTTTTCAGGACACTGTCTATCAAGATATTTCGTAAAAATCCAAATAACTTCACAGTCTCCATTGTAAAGGGTTTAAACATTGTTTCCCATGCTTGTTCAATGAACCATAAACAATTAATGAACATGCACCTGTGGAACGGTCATTAAGACACTAACAGCTTACAGACGGTAGGCAATTAAGGTCACAGTTCTGAAAACTTAGGACACTAAAAGAGGCCTTTCTACTGACTCTTAAAAACACCAAAAGAAAGATGCCCAGGGTCCCTGCTCATCTGCGTGAATGTGCCTTAGGCATGCTGCAAGGAGGCATGAGGACTGCAGATGTGGCCAGGGAAATAAATTGCAATGTCCATACTGTGAGACGCCTAAGACAGAGCTACAGGGAGACAGGATGGACAGCTGATCGCCCTCGCAGTGGCAGACCACGTGTAACAACACTTGCACAGGATCGGTACATTCGAACATCACACCTGCGGGACAGGTACAGGACGGCAACAACAACTGCCCGAGTTACACCAGGAACGCACAATCCCTCCATCAGTGCTCAGACTGTCCGCAATAGGTTGAGAGAGGCTAGACTGAGGGCTTGTAGGCCTGTAGGCCACCGTCGCTAGGTTTGCTTTTCACTGACGAGTCTGAGTTTTGTCTCACCAGGGGTGATGGTCGGATTCGCATTTATCATTGAAGGAATGAGCGTTACACCGAGGCCTGTACTCTGGAGCGGGATTGATTTGGAGGTGGAGGGTCTGTCATGGTCTGGGGCGGTGTGTCACAGCATCATCGGACTGAGCTTGTTGTCGTTGCAGGCAATCTCAACGCTGTGCATTACAGGGAAGACATCCTCCTCCCTCATGTGGTACCCTTCCCGCAGGCTCATGCTGATATGACCCTCCAGCATGACAATGCCACCAGCCATACTGCTCGTTCTGTGTGTTATTTCCTGCAAGACCGTAATGTCAGTGTTCTGTCATGGTCAGCGAAGAGCCCGGATCTCAATCCCGTTGAGCACGTCTGGGACCTGTTGGATCGGAGGGTGAAGGCTAGGGCCATTCCCCCCAGAAATGTCCGGGAACTTGCAGGTGCCTTGGTGGAAGAGTGGGGTAACATCTCATAGCAAGAACTGGCAAATCTGATGCAGTCCATGAGGAGGAGATGCACTGCAGTACTTAATGCAGCTGGTAGCCACACCAGATACTGACTGTTACTTTTGATTTTGACCCCCCTTTGTTCAGGGACACAATATTCAATTTCTGTTAGTCACATGTCTGTGGAACTTGTTCAGTTTCTGACTCAGTTGTTGAATCTTGTTATGTTCATACAAATATTTACACATGTTAAGTTTGCTGAAAATAAACGCAGCTGACAGTGAGAGGACGTTTATTTTTTTGCTGAGTTTATATCTGAACTGAGATCAACCTGAGACAGCTCCTGTTCACTCAACGCCTGAAACTGACACCACTCCCAAATATGCATCTCCTCAATCCATTTCTTGCTGAATCTTCCACCCTCATTACTACAGTACACATTATAGGATAGCGATCACTACCCCTTGCAGATTCCTGATACATGATTTCTAGCTAGACTGATTCTCAATCTTATTGAGGTCATCCTGCATATTTTCCTATGTCAGTTCTGTGATCCCAAGATACTTCACTGCCTGCTCCACTTTTGTCTGCATCTTCCTAGTCTTAGATTGTAATTGTTCTGTGCAATTGATTGCTGCTGTTACCAATGTAACAACATTCCTCATGTTTACTACCAATGTTTGTGTTCTCCCCCATTCTGCTCCCTACATCACTCCCAACCTGCATCCCGATATGCCCTGGAATACCTGCTCTTCTAGGTGCCCCACTTGTTTCTGCATGAACTACCTTCCCTGCTTCTGCATACGAGATTTTACACTTACTCCTCACCTGGTGCATTTCCACTTGTCTTTTCATCACTGCACAGCCCCCATATGACACACTATGGGCGCCCCCACAGTTACAGCACTTTAACTGGACCCCGTCTCCACATTACCTATATTCATGTTCTCCCCCACACCTCATTTTTCCTTTACATACCACCGCCATATGCCCAAACCTTTGACAGTTATAGCAACGCAATGGTTTCGGATCAGCTCGCACATAGTAACTCATATACCCAATCCTAACTTCTGGCAGTAACGGATCCTCAAAGTTTAGTAGCACTGACAGAATATCAACTTTCTTCCCATCTTGTGTCATCTGGAGGCGCTTTGCCTCAATGAAAGAGCACCCTTCAAGTGGCCCTTTATTTATTTCATGTTAGCAATTTCTGGAACTCCCGTAATAACTCCCTTCACCCACTGCCGCAGGCTACTATCAACCACACGTTTACATACCAGCTTGAGTTTGAGAGCCTTCTCAAGCTGTTTAGCTTCGATACACATCACCACCAAACTTCCATCACAAAGAACTTCAGCAGACACAACCTCTCCTACTTTACTCTCCAAATCCCTAGTCAATGTGATCGAACTCACAGCCGTGACTCCACCCTTGTCCTTAAATTTCACCAACACTTTGAACTCCACTTCTCTCTGTACAACATTCCCTCATCACTACTCTCCTCTGATGAGACCTGCAAAGGCTCATTGGTCTTCCTCTTCTTCTTAGCCTCCACATCTACACTCCATGCCATCTTCCTCAACTCCTAACCCTCCTACTTTTCCATCCACCTCTGCTCCAGTCACAGCCTAGTGTTTCTCAACCACCTCCAAGTATGCTCTTTCCAGCAGAGTGAGAGCTGCATGCCTTTTAAGTCTTTAGGCAATCAATTATAGGGTTGTCATGCCCTCGTTATGGGAACAGTGTTCAGCTGGTGCTTTTTCTCCTAGCCAGCATTCCCCATGGTCCTGCTGCACCATAAGGGACATGGGAGATTGTTCCATCCCCATGCCCCTTTTGAAAACCAATGCCCCACCACTGACTCCAAGCCTCACAACATTGTTTTTTTTACATAGATATAGTTTACCTACCATGTTCCCATCATATCTATGAAATCTCAAACTCACCAGAATTCTCCATCTAGTTAGAGAACAAAACTTTCCCTGTAGGGTCAAAAGAATGTAGCTACTCAATAGCTAGGTTTTCATCAAATTTGCGACAGATTTTCATGCAAATATTCTCAAATTCTCAAATCCGCAAGAAAATATAATTTTTTTTCCACCTGTGGTGAGTTTCCACCAAACGGACTTATTGGGGATAAAAAGAAACGCGTGATGACGTAGTGCATATAAAAGTATTTTTTTTCCCCATCGCATTTTCAGCTCTACCGATAGTTTGGTCACAAAAAATGTGCCCACTCAGGGGTGTATTCATTCCACTGATTCTGTTGCAAAATGTTTCTTAAACGAAAGCAAACTGAACGAAACGGGGAGGGACGTACCTGAATGTCCTATAGAAACTCTCATTTTGCTCTGTTTGCTTCCTTTTGGTTAAAACGGTACACGGCTTCCATAATAAATACGCCCCTGGTCTTGGTATGTGCATTCTAGCCAACAACTCGAACACCTCGCAGATACAGTGCGGGTAGGCCAGCCTACATGATTGTTATGGATAAAAGCAAGATTATTTGTATTTGTCAAACGGCAGCCAAACATCGATCATGTCACCAGAATAAGACCCTCAACATTTACTGGAGAGAGCATAAAGCTCATTACCGTGATCTTTCACCACCCTGTGAAGTTCATCATAAATTATTTTGATCTGTAGCCTAATAAACAGCATGCTTTCGCTAGTCATAGTGGGAGGACCACACAACGTGTCATCGCGCAACTCACATTTACATTTACATGTAAGTCATTTAGCAGATGCTGTTATCCAGAGCGACTTACAAATTGGTGCATTCACCTTATCATATCCAGTGGAACAACCACTTTACAATAGTGCATCTAAATCTTTTAAGGGGGGGGGTTAGAAGGATTACTTTATCCTATCCTAGGTATTCCTTAAAGAGGTGGGGTTTCAGGTGTCTCCGGAAGGTGGTGATTGACTCCGCTGTCCTGGCATCGTGAGGGAGTTTGTTCCACCATTGGGGTGCCAGAGCAGCGAACAGTTTTGACTGGGCTGAGTGGGAACTGTACTTCCTCAGAGGTAGGGAGGCGAGCAGGCCAGAGGTGGATGAACGCAGTGCCCTTGTTTGGGTGTAGGGCCTGATCAGAGCCTGAAGGTACGGAGGTGCCGTTCCCCTCACAGCTCCGTAGGCAAGCACCATTGTCTTGTAGCGGATGCGAGCTTCAACTGGAAGCCAGTGGAGAGAGCGGAGGAGCGGGGTGACGTGAGAGAACTTGGGAAGGTTGAGCACCAGACGGGCTGCGGCGTTCTGGATGAGTTGTAGGGGTTTAATGGCACAGGCAGGGAGCCCAGCCAACAGCGAGTTGCAGTAATCCAGACGGGAGATGACAAGTGCCTGGATTAGGACCTGCGCCGCTTCCTGTGTGAGGCCGGGTCGTACTCTGCGAATGTTGTAGAGCATGAACCTACAGGAACGGGTCACCGCCTTGATGTTAGTTGGTAACGACAGGGTGTTGTCCAGGATCACGCCAAGGTTCTTAGCACTCTGGGAGGAGGACACAATGGAGTTGTCCACCGTGATGGCGAGATCATGGAACGGGCAGTCCTTCCCCGGGAGGAAGAGCAGCTCCGTCTAGCCGAGGTTCAGCTTGAGGTGGTGATCCGTCATCCACACTGATATGTCTGCCAGACATGCAGAGATGCGATTCGCCACCTGGTTATCAGAAGGGGGAAAGGAGAAGATGAATTGTGTGTCATCTACATAGCAATGATAGGAGAGACCATGTGAGGATATGACAGAGCCAAGTGACTTGGTGTATAGCGAGAATAGGAGAGGGCCTAGAACATAGCCCTGGGGGACACCAGTGGTGAGAGCACGTGGTGCGGAGACAGATTCTCGCCACGCCACCTGGTAGGAGCGACCTGTCAGGTAGGACGCAATCCAAGCGTGGGCCGCGCCGGAGATGCCCAACTCGGAGAGGGTGGAGAGGAGGATCTGATGGTTCACAGTATCAAAGGCAGCAGATAGGTCTAGAAGGATGAGAGCAGAGGAGAGAGAGTTAGCTTTAGCAGTGCGGAGCGCCTCCGTGACACAGAGAAGAGCAGTCTCAGTTGAATGACTAGTCTTGAAACCTGACTGATTTGGATCAAGAAGGTCCTTCTGAGAGAGATAGCAGGAGAGCTGGCCAAGGACGGCACGTTCAAGAGTTTTGGAGAGAAAAGAAAGAAGGGACACTGGTCTGTAGTTGTTGACATCGGAGGGATCGAGTGTAGGTTTTTTCAGAAGGGGTGCAACTCTCGCTCTCTTGAAGATGGAAGGGACGTAGCCAGCGGTCAAGGATGAGTTGATGAGCGAGGTGAGGTAAGGGAGAATGTCTCCGGAAATGGTCTGGAGAAGAGAGGAGGGGATAGGGTCAAGCGGGCAGGTTGTTGGGCGGCCGGCCGTCACAAGACGCGAGATTTCATCTGGAGAGAGAGGGGAGAAAGAGGTCAAAGCACAGGGTAGGGCAATGTGAGCAGGACCAGCGGTGTCGTTTGACTTAGCAAACGAGGATCGGATGTCGTCGACCTTCTTTTCAAAATGGTTGACTAAGTCATCCGCAGAGAGAGAGGGGGGGGGAGGATTCAGGAGGGAGGAGAAGGTGGCAAAGAGCTTCCTAGGGTTAGAGGCAGATGCCTGGAATTTAGAGTGGTAGAAAGTGGCTTTAGCAGCAGAGACAGAAGAGGAAAATGTAGAGAGGAGGGAGTGAAAGGATGCCAGGTCCGCAGGGAGGCGAGTTTTCCTCCATTTCCGCTCGGCTGCCCGGAGCCTTGTTCTGTGAGCTCGCAATGAGTCGTCGAGCCACGGAGCAGGAGGGGAGGACCGAACCGGCCTGGAGGATAGGGGACATAGAGAGTCAAAGGATGCAGAAAGGGAGGAGAGGAGGGTTGAGGAGGCAGAATCAGGAGATAGGTTGGAGAAGGTTTGAGCAGAGGGAAGAGATGATAGGATGGAAGAGGAGAGAGTAGCGGGGGAGAGAGAGCGAAGGTTGGGACGGCGCGATACCATCCGAGTAGGGGCAGAGTGAGAAGTGTTGGATGAGAGCGAGAGGGAAAAGGATACAAGGTAGTGGTCGGAGACTTGGAGGGGAGTTGCAATGAGATTAGTGGAAGAACAGCATCTAGTAAAGATGAGGTCAAGCGTATTGCATGCCTTGTGAGTAGGGGGGAAGGTGAGAGGGTGAGGTCAAAAGAGGAGAGGAGTGGAAAGAAGGAGGCAGAGAGGAATGAGTCAAAGGTAGACGTGGGGAGGTTAAAGTTACCCAGAACTGTGAGAGGTGAGCCATCCTCAGGAAAGGAACTTATCAAGGCGTCAAGCTCATTGATGAACTCTCCAAGGGAACCTGGAGGGCGATAAATGATAAGGATGTTAAGCTTGAAAGGGCTGGTAACTGTGACAGCATGGAATTCAAAGGAGGCGATAGACAGATGGGTCAGGGGAGAAAGAGAGAATGTCCACTTGGGAGAGATGAGGATCCCAGTGCCACCACCCCGCTGACCAGAAGCTCTCGGGGTGTGCGAGAACACGTGGGGAGACGAGGAGAGAGCAGTAGGAGTAGCAGTGTTATCTGTGGTAATCCATGTTTCCGTCAGTGCCAAGAAGTCGAGGGACTGGAGGGAAGCATAGGCTGAGATGAACTCTGCCTTGTTGGCCGCAGATCGGCAGTTCCAGAGGCTGCCGGAGACCTGGAACTCCACGTGGGTCGTGCGCGCTGGGACCACCAGGTTAGAGTGGCAGCGGCCACGCGGTGTGAAGCGTTTGTATGGCCTGTGCAGAGAGGAGAGAACAGGGATAGACAGACACATAGTTGACAGGCTACAGAAGAGGCTACGCTAATGCAAAGGAGATTGGAATGACAAGTGGACTACACGTCTCGAATGTTCAGAAAGTTAAGCTTACGTTGCAAAAATCTTATTGACTAAAATGATTAAAATAATACAGTACTGCTGGCTGGTGAAGTAGGCTAGCTAGCAGTGGCTGCGTTGTTGACTTTGTTTGAAAGTGTAGCTGGCTAGGTAACCTCAATAATTACTCTAAACTACACAATTATCTTAGATACAAAGACAGCAAAGACAACTATGTAGCTAGCTAACACTACACTAATCAAATCGTTCCGTTGTAATGTATTAGTTTCTACAGTGCTGCTAGTCGGTAGAAGTTGACTAGCTAGCTAGCAGTTGTTGACTAGGTAGGAGAACGGTGGCGCGGCGCGGCGATGAAAATAGCTGGCTAGCTAACCTCGATAATTACTCTAAACTACACAATTATCTTAGATACAAAGACAGCAAAGACAACTATATAGCTAGCTAACACTACACTAATCAAATCGTTCGGTTGTAATGTATTATTAGTTTCTACAGTGCTGCTAGTCGGTAGAAGTTGACTAGCTAGCTAGCAGTTGTTGACTAAGTAGGAGAACGGTGGCGCGGCGTGGCGGACGAAAATAGCTGGCTAGCTAACCTCGATAATTACTCTAAACTACACAATTATCTTTGATACAAAGACAGCTAAGTAGCTAGCTAAAGAATTGCTCAGATCAAACAAATCAAACCGTTGTAATGTAAAGAGATGTAATATTACCTGTAATATTACCTGTGGAGCGGGGTGCAGCACGACTACTCGCTCCAAACCTCCAAGTGTACTTCGAAATGATGGTTATTTTATTAATAGTTGCGCATTAAGGCATTTCCAGCAGGTATTTCTCGCATAATTTCTTTTACTGACACAAAGGTCCCACCTTGTCTGGCGTATATAGTTTTGTCGACATTTGGAATGTTTACCAATAAATTAGCTGTTTCCTTCAGGCCTGTCGGGGCATTTATACTTCTTGCGCTTCACTGAGCAGAGCTATTGTGAAGGGAATCGTCAAGGAAGGGAGTTTGTGTTTATACTGGACCTCCCGCCCCCATCTACCGTCAACCAATCATATCAATGCAGAGCTATATGGAGCCCCCGCAACGGAGCTCAGTTTGGCCTCTGCATGCCTCGAGAGGCTCTGTAATTGCACTACACCATCCATATGGCGCCTCCGACCACATTTTCAGATCAAGCATAAATTGGCTCTAATGCCTATAAAAAGGTAGGATGGAAACCTCCCACTAGGCACAGCTGTCAGTTCAACGTCTAGTTTTGATTAACATTTGGTTGAGTTGTCAACTAACGTGAATTCAATGTGAAATCAACAAACAATGACAACATGTTATTGGATTTAGGTTAAAAGTTGGTTAAAAAAAGCCCTTATGTTGATTACTTTTTCAAAATCCAATAATTTTCCCACATTGACTCAACATCTGGTTGAAATAATGTGGAAACAACATTGATTCTACCAGTTTATGCCCAGTGGGCTGGTTAATGAAGGGGAGTGAAATTGGCCAATCTATAATTCCTATACATCTATAAAAAGATTATTCTTGTAGAAATGTGTTTAGAATTTAATTTAGTACTGTGGCATTTCTCAATGATGGACAGAGGAAAGCCCCAAAAATTGTCAGACACTCCAGTCACCCAAGTCAGACTGTTTTCTCTGCTCACAGCAAGTGGTACCGGAGCGCCAAGTCTAGGACCAAAAGGCTCCTTAACAGCTTCTACCCCCAAGCCATGTGACTGCTGAACAATTAATCAAATGGCTACCGGACTATTTACATTGACCCCCCCTCCCAGGAAGGTCTACACTTGCTTTATTCGGCGCATGAGACAAATCAAGTTTGATTTTATTTGCACCAATCTTTTTCAACAGGAGGTATTTTTCATTATTCAAACACCTGAGTAAACACTGCCTGCTGTTCGGCAGTCATTTTTTTTTTTAAATTTCAGCGCAGGGCTGAGGGCTGGTGGCCACATCTTCAGCCCTGTTCTCCCAAGCTTCAATGTTTGTTTGTGACCATTCACTCCTCCGCTTTCACTTTTGAGTGAAGAGTTAAATTTAGTGGAACTGGTTTTGAGAATATCATCAGGTAGTAAGACAGCCAAAACAGTCCAAAGGGAAGTTACATATCTTCACTTGTATTAAGGTGTTTAACACATGCAGTCAAAAGCTAATGTCAACAGTATCAAAAATGTGTCATTATATGACATTAACAGCTCACATGGAAGGCTGGTATAATACATTGTGTTACCAAAAGTGTTTTGCTTTGATGTCTGTTTATGTTATTGATTGTGTTCATCATTTTACATCTTTGTTACACATTTTCATTTAGTTCATACAATTGTATAAAACAGGCAGAGTGGCTGATACATAGTTTCTGTATCCCAATTTTTTGACATAGCTGAGTGCCCACTCCCAGTGGCGACCCGTCATTCAGGGCAGGTAGGGCAGAGCCCACCCTGTTTTTGTTGCCTGTTTTGCATGTTATTTTTGCATTAATACGTGTCACATCAGTTTGCAAACAATGTACATTTTTTAAAGCCGCATACAAACTTGGTATTTTTTTTTTGCTTTCTTGAGTAAGGCAGCTCCAAAATGCAGGTGTTTCAGCCAAGCTCAGTGCTTGCCGGAAAATACGGAGCGTAGGGGTTGGTAATGTTCTGTGATTGGCTAAGTGTTCTGTCACTCATGGGGACACTACGTCACTGCAAAATGTAAGGGTAGAGCTCGAAATTTCAAGCACCTTGGGTGCTGCCATAGAGTTACATCCATCAGAAGTGCCCATCCAAGAAGGCTCAAGGTCATTGGCCACAGATAAAACGAAGTCAAATGACATATCTACCGTAGCTTTGATTGGACTGATCATGTCAACATCATACTTTCAAAATCTTAGCTAGCAAGCTAGCAGTCATCATCATGAATCAAGTCGACAATCTACTGGAAAATTATTTTCAATCCTTGTCATATGAACAGAAATAAAGAAGATAAATTAGAGACAAAACATATCAGTGCTCATCGGCCATTGGACATAAATATTACACAACAAGTTGGAAATCGCAAATTCAACAATGAGTTTGGAAGGAATCAGTGTCTAACTGCAAGGGTTGCAAAGCAATAACTAGCCTGCTATTCAGTGGAGTGGGTGTGTGGTCCCAAGTTTGGGTTAAAGGATCTCTTTTTAAAAGCTTAAAAGGATAAACATTCAACATTGGCCATGCTGTCAATACAGCATGACTTCTGCCACGTTCAAGACAACTGGGAACTCCCCCAAAAAACTAGCTCCGATTGGGAAAATACGTTTTGAACGGTCATCCAACTCGGAATTGCAAGTCGGGAACTCAAGCCTCTTTCTAGAACTCCGACCTGAAGATCACCCGACGTCATCATGATTCAACCTTTTTTTCCACGAATTACCATTTGGCTTGAAAGCACCATAAATCCAGAGAATGCCAGACTTTGATGACAACGTTTGATGACAAAATTTGCCCACGATGGACCGCCGCGCCACCTTCCTGTTCAAGTTCAAAGATGTCTTGTATGCTGCTGCATAAATGATGTAATATGCCAGGGAGATATGTATACTGTAGCTAAGAAAGTAATACTAAGTGTGTGTTGTGTAGTAAGCTGTTTGCTGTTGGTGGTGCACATGTAGCCTATAGCCTGTTTTAGAGGAATGTGATCATCGAATATTGTCTGTTTGCCCCATTTATTTATTGTACAGTTCTGACTTGTTTTACAGGGAGAACATTTTAAGAACGGCACATGTTCTGAATTCTGTCACTGTATATTTCAAAAGTGCGGAACTAATAGTTATATTGACTATGTCCGTGCTAGCTCGCTCATTAATGTCTTAATAGAAATTAAGGAGTGCCTCTGATCTGCTTATTGTCCCCTTATGCCATAGTTTGTACATCTACATTTTCAGTAGAAACCACATTTGTTTAAGCAAGTCAGCCATATCTCATATGTTTTTTTTAGAGGCAGTAAATGAGGCTGAATGAACTATTTTGGTGCCAGACCAGGCTCTGATGATAGCCAGGTGTAGCAGTGGTAAGGTGTTGGGACTCTGCTGTTGAAACAGCTTTATGTAGGCCCTAACAGTTTGTGGGCACCGTTTATCACCGTTATAGTGCAAATAATGTATTGTTTAGTGTTGTGTAGTGGCTTTGCTGGCATGCATTTGTTTGTTTTTTTGCCCCACCAAGATTTATGTGCTAAAATCACCACTGCCCACTCCGCTGCTTACTTAGCTGCTGTGCTGATTGCTCCGCCTCAACTCCCCCTTCCTTGATCGCCTTTGTCTGGTAACTGGTGTAGCCTACAAACTTCATGTTGTACACAAAACTGTTTGCCTCAGATAGCATAAGCGTGATTTCATGTTCTTTTTACGTTTTACACAAAATACATTATCGACATGTTCATAGAAACTTTATTGTCAGTATTGCAAACATAAGCATGACAGAAAAGGGCAGTCTAGCGATTTCATGTTCTGCTCAGCTGCTGAGTTACATGCAGCTATTTACTCTTGCCACGATATTAGCATACAGTGCATTTGGAAATTATTCAGGCCCATTCCCTTTTTCCACATTTTGTAATGTTACAGCCTTTTCTAAAATGTTTTTTTTTTAAATTTTAAATATCCTCATGAATCTACACACAATAACCTATAATGACAAAGAAAGCAAAAACAGGTTTTTAGAAATATCTGCAACTCTATTAAATATAAAAAAGTATCCAGACCCTTTTTTATACTCAAAATTGAGGTCACGTGCATCCAGTTTCCATTGATCATCCTTAAGGTGTTTCTACAACTTGATTGGAGTCCACCTGTGGTAAATTCAATTGATTGGACATGATTTGGAAAGGCACACACCTGTCTTTATAAGTGCATGTCAAAGCAAAAACCTAGCCGTGAGGTCAAAGGAATTGTCCGGAGAGCTCCAAGACAGGATTGTGTCAAGGTACAGATCTGGGGAAGAGTACCAAAACATTTCTGCAGCATTGAAGGTCCCCAAGAACACAATGCCCTCCATCATTCTTAAATGAAAGAACTTTATAACCACCAAGACTCTTCCTAGAGCTGGCCGCCCGACCAAACTGAGTAATCGGGGGAGCAGGGCCTTGGTCGGGAGGTGACCAAGAACCCGATGGTCACTCTGACAGAGTTCCAGAGTTCCTCTGTGGAAATGGGAGAACCTTTCAAAAGGACTACCATCTCTGCAGCACTCCACCAATCAGGCAAGACAGAAGCCACTTCTCAGTAAAAGGCAAATGACAGCCCGCTTGCAGTTTGCCAAAAGGCACCTAAAGGACACTCAGACCATAAGACACAAGATTGTAATGCCTGATGAAACCAAGATTGACCTCTTTGACCTGAATGCCAAGCGTCACGTCTGGAGGAAACCTGACACCATCCCTACGGTGAAGCATGGTAGTGGCAGCATCATGCTGTGGGGATGTTTTTCAGCGACAAGGACTGGGAGAGTAGTCAGGATTGACAGAAAGATTGAACGGCGCAATGTACAGAGAGATCCTTGATGAAAAGCTGCTCCCTTGATGAAAAGCTGCTCCAGAGTGCTCAGGACCTCAGGCTGGGGCAAAGGTTCACCTTCCAACAGGACAACGACCCTAAGCACACAGCCAAGAGAACGCAGGAGTGGCTTCAGGACAAGTCTCTGAATGTCCTTGAGTGGCACAGCCAGAGCCCGGACTTGAACCCGATCGAACATCTCTGGAAAGACCTGAAATCAGCTGTGCAGTGATGCTCCCCATCCAACCTGACAGAGCTTGAGAGGATCTCAAGAATGGGAGAAACTCCCCAAATATAGGTGTGCCAAGCTTGTAACATCATACCCAAGACTTGAGGCTGCCAAAGGTGCTTCAACATTGTACTGAGTAAAGTTTAGTTTTGTGAATGTGATATATCCATTTTTCCCATTTTAAATTTGCAAACATTTCTAAAACCTGTTTTTGCTTTGTCATTATGGGGTATTGTGTGTAAATTGATGAGGGATTATTTTTAAGAATAAGGCTGTAACGTAACATGTGTGTGGAATGTGGAAAAAGTTAAGGGGTCTGAATACTTTCCGAATGCACTGTATATCGCAGAACTATAAAACTAGGTGATGCAAAAATAACTATTTTTACAGGTCCGGATACACACTCAGCTGCCTAGAACGTTCGGGCTACCCAGAGGTGGAACGCAGCAAGATACAGACAGGCAGTCTAATTAGCAATTGAATGTTACTGTATGTAACATACAGAACATATATTGTATGTTTTGGAATGTTTGTTCAAATCGCTGCAGGGTTTTTATTTCAGCTGTTCAGAAATATGAGGCAGAAACATAGGCTACATCATCATGGTTCAGAAGAGGGTGAGTAAAGAGGGAAACGTGATATATAATATATATATTTTTTTTACCTTTATTTAACTAGGCAAGTCAGTTCTTCAAATAAGAAGAAAAGGTTATTTACAATGACAGCCTACCCCGGCCAAACCCGGACGACGCTGGGCCAATTGTGCGCCGCACTATAGGACTCCAATCACAGACGGATGTGAAACAGCCTGGATTTAAACCAGGGACTGTAGTGACACTTCTTGCACTGAGATGAAGTGCCTTAGTCCACTGCGCCACTCGGGGGAACATTTCACTACAAAATGAAAGTTTGATGGTTTCAGACCTATAAAATAGAGATGTGTGTCCATATCCCATGGCTGTAACGCGGGTCGTATAAAGGGGACCAAGGCGCAGCGTGTAGAGTGCTCATATTTACTTTTAATGAATATACTTCAACAAAACGACAGACAACAGTTCCGTCAGGTGACATACACTAAACAGAAAACTACCCACAAAACCCAGGAAGAAAAACCCCTACTTCAATATGATCTCTAATCAGAGGCAACGAGGATCAGCTGCCTCCAATTAGAGATCAACCCAAACAATCCCAACATAGAAATAGAAAAACTAGAACTTAAACATAGAAATAGAAAACATAGAACAACCCAAAACACCCCCTGACCTACTCTACTATAGAAAATGACATGTTACTAGGATCAGGACGTGACAGTACCCCCCCCCCCCCAAAGGTGCAGACTCCGAATGCAACATAATCAACAAAACAACCACAAAACACAAAGGGAGGGTAGGGAGGGTGACAAAAGTCTATGGCGGCTCAAATGCAGTCCACATAACCTTACCTTCCAGCATAGGAGGCAGCTCCGGTTCTGGGCGTACTCCCCGCTTCACCCGCTGATCCTTCTGCTTTATTACCACCTGACCGTGGATCGTCGTCGAAGGAACCGGACTGTAGATCATTGCTGGAGGTTCTGGACTGCGGGCCGCCGCTGGAGGTTCTGGGATGCAGGCTGCCGCTGGAGGCTCCGGACTGGGGAGCATCGCTGGAGGCGCCGGACTGGGGAGCGTCGCTGGAGGCGCCGGACTGGGGAGCGTCGCTGGAGGCTCCGGACTGGGGAGCGTCGCTGGATGCTCCGGACTGAAGAGCATCGCTGGAGGCTCCGGACTGAAGAGCGTCGCTGGAGGCTCCGGACTGGGAGGCTTCATAATAGGTTCCGGACTTGTGACCGTTGCTGCTGGCTCCATGCCATGGATCATCTCTACAGGTTCCGCGCCAAGGATCATCACTGGAGGCTTCTTACCATGGATTATCTCTACAGGTACCGGGCCATGGATTATTCCTACAGGCTTCGTGCCATGGTTTATCTCCACAGGCTCCGGACCATTTATAATTCCTCTAGGCTTTTTGCCAAGGATTACTTCTTCAGGTTCCGGGCCATGGATTACCTCTTTAGGCTTCGTGCCATGGAATATCCATACAGGCTCCGGGCCATGGATCATGACTAGAGGCTTAGTGCCATGGATCATCTCTACAGGCGTCGGACCATCGATTATCACTGGAAGCTTTGTACGAGGAGCAGGAACCGGTCTCACCGGACTGGGGAGACGCACTGATGACCGAGTGCTCAAATCAGGCACCGGCCGTACTGGGTTATGGATGCGCACTGGAGGGAGAGTGCAAAAAACAGGCACCGGAACGTACTGGATTCTGGAGGCGCACTGGAGGGAGAGCGCGAGGAGCAGGCACAGGACGTACTGTGCTATGGAGGCGCACTGGAGAGAAAGTGCGAGAGGCAGGCACATGCTCACCACAAAAAGCATGGAGAATTGGCTCAGGTCTCAGTCCTGGCCCAGCCAAACTACCCGTGTGCCCCCCCAAAACGTTTTGGGGGGCTGCCTCTCGTTCTTCCCAGGTAGGCTCCAATATCACTCGATTACGTGGCCCCAAGTCCAGTCTCTCCTCTCAATCCATTCCTGATGTGACCAGGTGTCCATTTCTGCCCGGGCAGGCCGCTTGATCCAATCATGGTGGGTAGTTCTGTAACGCGGGTCGTATAAAGGGGACCAAGGCGCAGCGTGTAGAGTGCTCATTTTAACTTTCAATGAATAACACTTAAACAAAACAACAAAACGACCGACAACATTTCCATCAGGTGACATACACTAAACAGAAAACAACTACCCACAAAACTCAGGAAGAAAAACCCCTACTTAAATATGATCTCTAATCAGAGAGTTGAGCACTGTCTAATTTCCAGGTTTTATTCAGCGCTTATCTTTTCCATTCATTTGGGGTGGCAGCCTGCGTGGACGCGCACGACTCGATCACTAAGTTTGCTGACAACACCACGGTGGTTGGCCTGATCATCGATGACGATGAGACAGCCTACAGGGAGGAGGTCAGTGATCTGGCAGTGTGGTGCTAGGACAACAACCTCTCCCTCAACGTCACAAGACAAAGGAGCTGTTCGTGGACTACAGGAAACAGAGGCAGTTTCCCATCCAAATCAACGAAGAGCTTCAAGTTCATCACTAATGAATTATCATGGTCCACACACACCAGCACAGTCGTAAAAAAGTCATGACAACACCTCTTCTACAGCTGCACCTTTGAGAGCATCTTGACTGGCTACATCACCGCTTGGTATGGCAACTGCTTGGCATCTGAACACAAGGCGGCACAGAGGATAGTGCATACGCCCCAGTACATCACTGGGGCCGAGCTCTCTGCAATCCAGGACCTCAATACCAATCAGTGTCAAATGAAGGCCCTAAGAATTGTCAAAGACTCCAGCCACACAAGTCATAGACTGTTCTCTCTGCTACCGCACACCACGCGGTACCGATGCACCAAGTCTGGAACCAACAGGACCCTGAACAGATTCTACCCCCAAGCCATAAGACTACTAAATAGTTAGTACGGGTAGCTATTGGTTAACTATTTAACTATCTGCATTGACCCTTTTTGCACTAACTCTTTTGACTCATCATATAAGCTGCTGCTACTTTTTATTATTTATCCTGTTGCCTAGTCACTTTATCCCTACCTATATGTATATATCTACCAAAATTACCTCGTACCCCTGCACATCGACTCGGGGCTGGTACCCTGTGTATACAGCCAAGTTATCGTTACTCGTTGTGTATTTATTCCTTCTGTTATTATTTTTCCATTATTTCTCTTTTTTTCTCTCTTCATTGTTGGGAAGGGCCTGTAAGTAAGCATTTCACTGTTAGTCTACACCTGTTATTTATGAAGCATGTGACAAATACACTTTCATTGATTCAAGGCATATAGCTAGATCTACACAATGTCATGGAACGTGGATTCATCTTGATTAGATTACTTTTAGGGTCTGAAAACATCTCACAAACTTTGATTTGGAAGTGTAATGATCTGTTATTCTACATAATAATGCAGTGTTTAATAATGATTTACAAATGTTCAGCAAATCATTAACACATGCCTTATAAAAAATCTATTAATAGCTTAACTTTTAAGTTATTTTACCTTTAGTGTCTATACAGACAGTATATTTCGACACCAAACCTTTTTGTAAGCCTTAAAAGTAGAACTAGTTTGTTGAAAGCAGTCGGTCATCAGAAGCAGCAGCTTTTGTTTTGGTGACTTCTTAGTGACTCTTTGCTGCCTATATTGACCCTCATCCAATCAGGACTGTGGCTCAGAGATCAGATGATCTGCTGTTTAAGCAATCTTTCCTGGGGCTGGTTGGACAGGAAATGGGTTTAGTAATTTCCAATTAGACCAACAAAGTCATTATCCATAACTGGTACTGCGAGGGACCCTATATATGATTTAGGGGCAGTTTCCTGGACCCATAATAAGCCTAGTTCTAGACTATTAAACATACTCAATGGAAAATATCAATTGCTTTTTAGTCCAGGACTAGGCTGAGCAATGGTCACACACACAGCTATGCACAGTATCCCAAAGGGGCCTCTAAACGTCCTTTTTTTTGTTGCACTGGCATGCTGCATCCCAGTGGTCAATTCTCATCACAACATGAGTGCTGTATGTGGATGATGTATTTGTTAAGCAGTATCATCAGAGGCTACGTTTGAATAGTTGTTTGGTGCAAAGGAAAATCTGTACGTGTTTGATGACCTGGAAGTTTGACGGGTAGCAAGGAAAAGAGTGTTTGAATGTGTTGAATGAACAAAGCAAGGGCACTCTATCATTATTATTTACCTTTATTTCAACAGGGAAGTCATATTGAGATGATTCTCTTTTACAAATGAGCCATGCACAATACAAAAAACAAGCATATACAACAGGGAAGTATGCATAAACATAAATATAGACAATATACTGTACACATTAAATACACATTAAGATACAAAACACAGTCAATTAAAACAAACTCATTCCAGCTCTGCATATTTTGCTACAAAGAGACAGAATCATGAAGCTGAAGCTATGAAGCTTGTTTTTGGTCGCAGGTTCAAGAATGACTGAAGAATTTTAACATTTACCTGGAGCTAACTCTGCAAATAACACTGCTGGGTGATTTGAAAATTCATAGTCGATCAATAATATAATAATACTCTTAGCAAAACATTTTATCTTTAATTTAAAATCTTTAGAAACTATGAGAAAAGAAAGGTTCAGAACTTTTGTGAAAAATCACAGCACAGTTGAAAAATATATGGCAAATAGAAATCAAAACTGGATGGTGTTCAGAGATAGATGGGAGGGGTTGAGTGGAGCTGAACGCTGAGACTAAAACTAAGAAGATAACAAAATATACTGTGCCCATAAAATGTACAGTGCATTTGGAAAATATTCAGACCCTTACTTTTTCCACATTTTGTTACGTTACAGCCTTATTCTAAAATGTATTAAATCGTTTTTTTCCCTCGTCAATCTACACACAATACCCCATAATAACAAAACAAAAACTGTTTTTGACATTTTTGCAAATGTATGAAAAAAAGGGAAATAGGACATTTACATAAGCATTCAGACCCTTTACTCAGTACTTTGTTGAAGTGCCTTTGGCAGCGATTACAGAGACATACTAAAGCCACTCCTGCGTTGTCTTGGCTGTGTGCTTAGTGTCGTTGTCCTGTTGGAAGATGAACCGTCGCCCCAGTTTGAGGTCCTGGGCACTCTGGACAAGGTATTCATCAAGTATCTCTGTGTTCTTTGCTCCGTTCATCTTTCCCTCGATGCTCTGTGTCCCTGCCACTGAAAAACATCCCCACAGCATGATGCTGCCACCACCATGCTTCACCGTAGGGATGGTGACAGGTTTCCTCCAGATGTGATGCTTGGCATTCAGACCAAAGAGTTCAATCTTGGTTTCATCAGAACAGAGAATCTTTTTTATTTTTTGTAAATCTTTTTTTTAATTTATTGAATATTCGAAACATACAATATACTTGCAGTGAAGCCGCTCAATAACTACATCACGCCAGACATCCAGAGTCAATGCCCTGCCCAAGGGCATGTTGACCGATCTACCACCAGGCCAAAAAACGTGAACCCGAACCCTCCAAGATCCCCCCACAGTTCCCCAATAGCTGTCCCTCAACCATTCGAGACACCTCCCAAAGTCCCTCCCCAGGGAAAAATAAATAAATAAAAAATACAATTAATTCCATTCCCCACCCCCAAGAACCCCACAACCAACAACCAAGAGAATGATAAATACATTTAAAACAAAGGACATCAAGGACAACTAAAATCATAACAGCAATACCAACTGTATATGTTTGTGTGCATGTCTGGCACTATTACATGTATGTGTGTGTTCTTGTATGTGTATATTTGAATGAGAGTGTGTGTATATGCATGTGTACAAACACCTGCATGGCATCAGCCTCAGGCAAACCGGCATTAGTTGTAAAAACACTGCCACTTTCTGTCATTCAAATTTACTTTTTATCGTTTTATTTTGACTAGTTTGACTTTCTATATAATAATTTTAGCTGAAAAGCACGAAGTCTTGAATCTTGCATTGTTTTATATTTCAACTCATACACCCTGTACCATGGAATCGGTACATCAAAAATCTCTTCCCAACTATTTTGCAGTCTGTATGGCACAGTTGTCAACATCCTGGTCCTCAAATGAAACTGGTATACTTTCCTATTTATGCTATTTTTATTCCTCCGCCAGTTTTGATCCTTTATATTGGGCAGACAGACCAGTTCCCTACCTCCTCCTGCTGCCACCCGCCTCCTCCATATTTGGGGCAATGCTAAAATCAATTGGTTGTACTCTTGGATTGAGCAGACCTTTCCGTACAATTCTGATAACTCCATGAAGGACATAACTCTACCATTCCAATTTACAATATAATCTAAGAACAAAATACCCTTTTCAAACATCTTTCCCATAAATGCAGGTATTTTATCAACCAGCACATTTGAGTTCAGCCATAATATTTGTTCTAATATTTGTTCTATCTTTTCAGGGGGATGAAATTGAAATTGTAGCCAGCTCTGCAATGCTTGTTTGAAAAAGAGAGATGCTTTGAAAAAAGTATAATTTTCAATTAATCGAACAGAACAGAGGATCTTGTTTCTCATGGTCTGAGAGTCCTTTAGGTGACTTTCAGCAAACTCCAAGCGGTCTGTCATGTGCTTTTTACTGAGGAGTGGCTTCCATCTGGCCACTATCCCATAAAGAGCTAATTGGTGGAGTGCTGCAAAGATGGTTGTCCTTCTGGAAGGTTCTCCCATCTCCAGAGGAACTCTGGAGCACTGTTAGAGTGACCATTCGGTTCTTGGTCACCTCCCTGACCATGGTCACCTCCCTGACCAAGGACCTTTTGCCCCGATTGCTCAGTTTGGCCAGGCAGCCAGCTCTAGGAAGAGACTAGGTGGTTCCAAACTTTTTCCATTTGAGAATGATGGAAGCCACTGTGTTCTTGCAGACCTTCAATGCTGAAGACATTTTTTGGTATCCTTCCCCAGATCTGTGCCTCAACATAATCCTGTCTCGGAGCTCTACAGACATTTCCTTTGAAATTGTGGGGTATTGTGTGTAGATTGATGACAAAAAAAATATTTTTTTCCATTTTAGAATAAGGCTGTAACGTAACAAAATGTGGAGAAATGGAAGGGGTATGAATACTTTCCGAATGCAAAGGATGGGACTAAAAACCAACAAAATATAACTATTGTAAAATATACTGTGTCCGTAAAATTTATATAGTATGTATAAGCTGGAAGTAGAAGCCATAGTGTTGTTGTCCATTAGTTTACTCCAATTAGGGTTAGGGGTGGTACCGGAAGTGTTCGGTGGGAATGCTAGTTCTAAACGTCACATGCTAATGTAAAAAGATGGTTTTTGATATAAATATGAACTTGATTGAACAAAACATGCATGTATTGTATAACATAATGTCCTAGGAGTGTCATCTGATGAAGATCATCAAAGGTTAGTGCTGCATTTAGCTGTGGTTTTGTTTTTTGTGACATTATATGCTAGCTTGAAAAATGGGTGTCTGATTATTTCTGACTTGGTACTCTGCTGACATAATCTAATTTTTTGCTTTCGCTGTAAAGCCTTTTTGAAATCGGACAGTGTGGTTAGACAAAGGAGAGTCTTGTCTTTAAAATTGTGTAAAATAGTCATATGTTTGAAAAATTGAAGTTTTTGGATTTTTGAGGAATTTGTAATTCGCGCCATGCCTATCATTGGATATTGGAGCAGGTGTTCCGCTAGCAGAACGTCTAGATGTAAGAGGTTAAACAAATCAAAATATATTTATATTTTATATTGTTCAAAGTAACCACCCTTTGCCTTGATGACAGCTTTGCCACAATCACCTGACCTCCCACAGCAAGAACTGGCAAATCTGGTGCAGTCCATGAGGAGGAGATATACTGCAGTACTTCATGCAGCTGGTGGCCACATCAGATACTGACTGTTACTTTTGACCCCCCCCCCCCCCCCCCCCCCCCCTTTGTTCAGGGACACATTATTCCATTTCTGTTAGTCACATGTCTGTGGAAGTTGTTCAGTATATGTCTCAGTTGTTGAATCTTGTTATGTTCATACAAATATTTACGCATGTTAAGTTTGATGAAAATAAATGCAGTTGACAGTGAGAGGACATTTCTTTTATTGCTGAGTTTATATATATTTACCAAAAAATATATATGTGGGATTGGAAAAGATGCAGACAATTACATTGATGGAAGCCACAATCTATCTGCTATATTAAAGCTGATCTAACCCATATATATATATATATAATCTTTTTTTTAAATAACATTCTTCATTATAAAAATCCTCTGTCAGCTGCTTGAATTGACCTAGGAACTTCAAAGCATCCAATCGTAACGTATTTTGGAGATTATTCCAAACATAGTGTGCAAGGAAATTAAAAGGACAATTTACCTAGCTCTGTAGACACTATAGAAGTCTCCAAAGATAACTATCCCTGTGAACGTGTTTGATAACTTGTCATTTTAAATCTTAACAGTGACGTTAGGTAAGTGGAAGCTTATGGAGCAGGGCATTGTAAACAAAAGAGCATAATGATGTGAACTATTTTTTGTATTTTATTTAACCTTTATTTAATTAGGCAAGTCAGTTAATTAAGAACAAATTCTTATTTACAATGATGGCCTACCCTGGCCAAGCCCCCTATGTGACTTTAAAGAGGTCCAGACAACCTTTTGGTAAAGAATGCAGTGATGAGTAATAAAACTGTCTCCTGTGATAAAACTAAGGGTACTATGATAAACTTCTTCCATGGGTTTAAGAGTAGTGACAGCTGCACTTTGATAAATAGTATCACCATAATCAAGAACAGGTAGAAAGGTTGACTGCACAGCTAACTAGAGAGAGGCAAGATCTGTTTCTGTAAAAAAAATCTTCTTAACAAGCTCGTTCATATGCCTTTTAAACATGAAATCCTATGCCAGGACTTGTTTGATTATAGAACCATCCGATGAGTGAAGATATAATCCATCTGAGACAATCTTATGAGAACTTGAAAACATAATGTATTATTGCCCGCATTAAGCATTTTTTATTTTTTTAAATCGGACTGTAGCCTTGTCACAGCCAGGTCAGCAGTCTGGGAAATTGCGTACATAGTAGCATCATCTGCATAAAGATATATATATTTTTATTTTTAACAGATTGACCAACAGCATTTATATAAATAGTGAAAAGAACAGGTCCTAGTATCAACCCCTGTGGGGTTGGACTTAACCCCATTAATCACGATGGGTTGAATTCTGTCACTAAGATAATCATGAAACTATGAGCAGGTGTCAGAGCCCAGTCCAATCGAGGACAGCTTGCTCAATAAAATAGCATGATCAACAGCATCAAACTGTTTTGACAGGTCCACAAACACAAGGCAGCATGATTCATTTTAGCGTCTAAAGCATTGACAATATCATTAACAACTAATGTGGTTGAAGTGATAGGGCTGTGCCCTGTCCTAAATCCAGATTGATTTATATTCAAAATACCATGCTCAAATAAAAAAGAGTGAAGTTGCTTAAGTACCAAATATTTGAGAATCTTAGCTAAACATGGAAGCCTGGAGATGGAATAATAATTATCAAGATCACTGCTATCCCTGCCCTTATGGAGTGGCAGCACATGAGGAATATTTCCTGATAACAATGTTAGATTTAAGATATGGGTTACTGAGCCAGCAATGAGGGGGGCAGCAGACTTGAGCATACCTGGCTCCAATTCGTCAGCCCCTGTGGATTTATTGGTATCTATAGCAAGTAAGGCATCAAGGATTTATTTTTATGTAAATTGCCAAAATGCAAAAACTTGACTACCATTTTCCAAGTCAATCTGCAAAATTCCCAATTCAGCATTTAGCCCACTCTAGATAGTAGGGCTAGGCGCTCTTTCAAAAAGATAGCCCGCTGATATAAAATGATCAATGATGGCATTTTTGTCCGTAATGGGGCCAGAGTCTGAATGAATGTGTCAGAGCAGAGAGGAGGAAGTAAAACTCTTCAGAGACTTGACAGTTTTACTGAATTTTGCCGGATTCCCCTTACAATCAGAAAGAGTGGTTACATAATAATCTGATTTAGCCTGTCTGATTAGTCTTTTACATTGATTCCTCAGTTGCCTGAAAGTTTGCCAATCTGGGCCTAAGCCTATGTTGCTGGCATTGAACCAGGCAACATTTATTTTATGAATGACTTCAGATAATTCAGGAGTGAACCAGGCATTTGATCTGCTTTTAACTCTTAGAGTTTTGAAAGGGGTATGATTATCTACAAAAGTCTTGAAGACATTTACATTTTTTTTTTTAATGAAATCAGGTTCAGGGATAGCTAAGATACAATCAAGGTCACTAAAATAAAGATAATGTAAAAATGCTTATTCACTGAAGTCCTTACACACCCAATGTGCACAACTGGTTGAATCAACATTGTTTCAACGTAATTTGTCAACGTATTGTGATGTTGAATCTATGTTTGAAACACTTTTGGGATTTGCAAAGTCATCAACCAGTACTGTTTTCATATAATCTAATCCAGCGATGCAAATATTGAAATTGGGGTAAACCTTCAACTGAAATACAATGACTTAACCTTACTAACAGGTTGTTACATCAATCTAATGTCAATGTAATCATCAAAACTATGTATAGTTTGAAATTGCATTGAAAATGTGCAACACAATTCATGTCATGTGGGGTTATGAATAAATTGAACATGCAACATCAGATCCACAACACATTTTCATCATATTTTAGATGTTAACATTTTTGCATATTCTCACTTAATCAACATCTGTTTTTCATCCTATATTCAACCATTGGGTGGTTGAAATTGTTGAATTTCATATTTGAGTAGACATATTTTATTTGACCTTGTTTCAATGTTGATACTAAAATGGTATGTTTGAATCAACGTCATTGTTTCAACATCATGCCATCAACCAAAATAAAGACAAATAAAGAGATACCCACAATATTTTGAAATAAAATCTGAAGTCATAGTCCAACAATTTCTACCTGAACATACTGGTATATGAGGGGTAATGTACTTCAGTGAGAATGTTTTTTTTTCACCTTTATTTAACCAGGTAGGCAAGTTGTGAACAAGTCCTATTTTCCAATTGCGACCTGGCCAAGATAAAGCAAAGCAGTTTGACACATATAACAACACGGAGTTACACATGGAGTAAAACAAACATACAGTCAATAATATAGTAGAAAAATAAGTCTATATACAAAGTGAGCAAATGAGGTGAGATAAGGGAGGTAAAGGCAAAAAAGGCCATGGTGGCAAAGTAAATACAATATAGCAAGTAAAACACTGGAATGGTAGATTTGGAGTGGAAGAAAGTGCAAAATAGAAATAGAAATAATGGGGTGCAAAGGAGCAAAATAAATAAATACAGTAGGGGAAGAGGTAGTTGTTTGGGCTAAATTATAGATGGGCTATGTACAGGTGCAGTAATCTGTGAGCTGCTCTGACAGCTGGTGCTTAAAGCTAGTGAGGGAGATAAGTGTTTCCAGTTTTAGAGATTTTTGTAGTTCCTTCCAGTCATTGGCAACAGAGAACTGGAAGGAGAGGCGGCCGAAGTAGGAATTGGATTTGGGGGTGACCAGAGATATACTATAAATATTAAACTTTCATGAAATCACAAGTGCAATACATCAAAATAAAGCTTAACTTGTTGTTAGTCCGATCAGATTTCAAAAAGGCTTTACGGCGAAAGGAAACCATGCAATTATCTGAGGACAGCGCCCAGCACACAAATGCATAACAAATCATTTTCAACCAGGGAGTTGCGACACGGAAGTCAGAAATAGCGATATAATAT